>NC_022023.1:8259249-8306078 GCF_000317375.1 Microtus ochrogaster
CAGGAGCATGCTGATTGGGCAGAAGCCCACGTGTCTCCAGGAGCATGAGGCTCGTGAGAACTGCCGAATCCTAGTATTGAAGGCCTTGCATGTCTGAAGACAAACAGTAAGTGACGGCTAAAAATAAATGATTGGTTAGATACCTTACAAGGAACAAATGCAGCCTCGATTCCGTTTTCATCTCTCCAGTCATTCCCACCTCCAGCGAGCTAAGGGAGGAATTTCTGCACATGGGGACCTCACACGTAGAGTCAAACCGGGCATAGAGAACAGGGGTACTGTGTGAGGTTATATAAACACGCAGCCCCGCCCACTTCTCCATCCTTATCACACCTTTTTCTTCACAACGCAATACTTAGACTTCTACTATGAAATAAACAAACACTATTGAGAGATGCTGGAGAAGTTAACCTAATCATACAGACAGAACTAAATATGTAGGCATGTCTCCAATGGCTGGCTGCCAGGGCCAAAGCTAACCAGTCATCTTCCCCAGGCACACAAAGCTGCCAGTTCACATTCTATCATCTCATCCTTTTTTTCTTCTTCTCGTCTCTTCCTTTCTTTTTTTTTTTTTTTTTTTTTTAATCAGGGGTTGTGGGGAACCCTAGATTTCATAGGTGCTAGCAAAGCACTCTACCAGCAAGCTATAACCCCAGCCCAAGCGCCTCATTTGTAATTTGGTTATATAAGTAAAAATCACCAGACATCTGAGGATATCCTCCCATCAAAGCAGAATCAAAAGGAATACTAAGAAAGCAAAGACAATGCAGGGAATTCAGGGAAACCTCGTGTTCCCTGCAACTAATGTGCAATAAGAGATTCATGAAATAGGGGCTGGATAGGTTAAATGGGAGCTGGCAGGAAAGAAAGAGCTCCTGAACATTGGGGTGTTTCAGATTATCCCTAGGTTATCAGGGTCACTTCTAAAGAGATCTTGTATGGGTGGCCCCAAGAAAGTAGAAGACACCTGGACACATTCAGCTTGCTCGTATCTGTGATCACAACAGACATCCCCTGCACCTCCAGCAGGGAAGGGAAGAGTTGGGAACCAGAAATGAGTGAAACCGGTTGAGCCATCAGCATCCGGGGTAGGATGGAAACAGTCAGCAGGGAAAAAGTTAAACTACAGACAAGGGAGAGGAGAGGAGATGGGAACCGAAGGGCACAGATGCAGGTGGTAGAAGAGGAGAGAATGTGTGTCCCTTGAGGACAAGAAGAGCAGGGGACACAGGCTCTCTCTCCACTCTCTTTTCTGTTCTTTTAAAGGTGTCTGTTACATAAGGAGAAGTGACTTACGCTTCATGGGCAATATGACAAGGGATTCAGATAAAAGCTCAAATGGGGAATTTAAGGTCAGGAAACAAGTGCTAAGGTTTTGTTGAAAACTGTCTTTTATTTGAAAGCATTTTTGTACACTATCTCTTATCCTGCTGAATCGAACAACAAGCCAACTAGAGAACGCCTATGTCTAGTTACAGTCCACTATTGAGCAGAACAGGGCAGTGAGATGAGGTTTCGATTTGGTGTGGTTTGTTTGTTTTTATAGTTATTTTGTGGAGATATATATATATATATATACACTAAATATATATACACTATATATATTTTATGTGTATATATATGTGTGTGTGTAATATATATATATATATATATATATATATTACACACACACACACATACACACACACTAAATCAGGGTGATCATTGCCAGACTGTCTTCAAAGGATAGTCTTGTGCGTTAATCTCTAAAATCCAGCTCACTGGTGGATTAAATAAGGAACTGTAGACTGTACTGATTCACCAGGAAGTCCTACTTTCCCATCCCAACCTAAAGCAAACAATTTAAATGGCCAGCACTTGGGAGGCAGAGGCAGCTAGATCTCTGTGAGTTGGAGGCCAGTCTGGTCTACAGAGAGTTCCGGACTGGCCAGGGCTACAGACAGAGAAACCCTGTCTTGAAAACAAGAACAACAAAGAAGAGAAAACAACTGACAGAGAAACGTAAGCTGTGACTGCGCTAAAACGGCCTCTAGAGTCGAGCTTCAGTCATCCTGCATCTTCTGAATTTTTAGCTCCTCACTGAACAGTTTGCAAATAGTCGGCACTAGGCTCTGACTCGCTCTCTGGTCCTCACCCTCGTGGTTCAGACTGGATCCCATCATAGAAGCTACTCCTCCACCTGCAGAGGCAGCCTGCTGGGGATTCCTTTTTAAATTATTGATTAAGAGCAAAGATACACTTACCTGATTCAGTTCCACAGGGATCAGTATCCCCTACCATATTTTTATTTGCTTGTAAATAACAGTAAACTTTATTGTCTGCTTGTTTTTATTATTTCCTCATTACCACTCAATGCATCTAGAGGATAGGACAATCCATTAGTGTGCTTTATGCATTCCTAACTATCACCGTGGGACAAGTTATCCTTTAGTCTGGAGAAATCTCTAGTCTCCCAGTTTCTTCAGTTGCTTAGGCTGTATCTTATATACTACCTGTCATTGGAATTCTGAAAGCTTGACACAAGACCCCTAGGTCATAATGACGTCCTCTTAAATCAATGTGTTTCCTTTCCATTATCAGGAGCCTACTCTGCCTATGCCGGGCATGAATACAATCACTTCCTTTCCAGACAACCTGATTGGGCAGGTGTTGCTTTCCCGTTATACAGACCAGAAAACCATGCTGTCTCCAGGTGGCAAAATCTCCACCGTGAATCAGTAGTCAACTTAAGATTCAGACTCAAGTCAGTTTTATCATAGAGCCTGTTTTTACAACAAAACCCTATGCCAAACTGGATTCCCAATTCCTAGAGCCAATAGAGTTCGCTAATTCGGGGAAGTTTGTGTGTAGATTCTGTTTTCTAAGAAGCCTGGTACTCTGCCTTCATGACTCCATGAAACAGAACTTGCATTTTTGTCAACATGACATCTGATGAATCTGGCTTTCAGAGTCGACACCCGTATTGTAGGAAATAAACGGTTGGGGGTTCAGACTGTTGGTTGCGTATAAAATCTGCTTCATTTCGTTAAGTTCCTGAGTAGTTGCCCAAAATCTCTTCAAAGGTCTCCAGCTTTTCCTGAGAAAATTATTCTAGTCCAAATAAATGAACCCAGTTCTGCTTGGAAATGAGCGGTGGTGGTAGGAGACACAGCCTTGGTTGAGTGTGTTGTTGAAATTTCTTCTAAAAGGCTGATCCATTCGGTAGTAGGCAAGCTAGATGATCAGTTTTCTTTCCCTGAAGTCTTCATTCAGCTTATGATCAATAAGCATGTTAGTGTTTTCAAAGCAGTAACTAGGTGCGACCCTCTGTGCCCAGTGTTAGGGACAGAAAGAAAGGACTTCATTCCTTTCCTCATGGTGCCCCTGACAAAATTGCTCAGTACTAGGGACTTACAAGAGATACATATACATCGTCTGACTGACTGGAATTTCTTACTAAACCTAGATTCTGACAAACTTGGTTTGTTATCTCTTTGCATCTATGTGTCTCTCTTTGTTTCTGTCACTTCTCCTATCTCTGCATATCTCTCTTTCTCTCTCTCTCTCTCTCTCTCTCTCTCTCTCTCTCTCTCTCTCTCTCTCTCTCTCACACACACACACACACACACACACACACACACACACACACACACATATGGAGCAGCAGTGGAATATTCCATGTCTCCCTTCAGCTCAGAATCAGGTTGGCAGTCTGAAGGGTCAGCTAAGTTGAGATTTGAAGGAAGAGGCTGAAAGAGACTTTATGAAGCCAGCCTGGGACGGTCCATGCTCAAAATCCTGCCAGTGGCCATTGGTCAACTCTCCTGACAGCAGGTCTAGCTAAGAAGGAAGCCATCCTCCTAAAGCAGTTCATGGGCACAGCATCCCTCTGGGCACGGCTACTTGTTAAGTATCCAGCCTCACAGAACAAGGCTCGTTCCCTTCTATGCCTCTCTGGTTCTGAGGTCCCAGGACAACTCAGGAACTAGAAGGTGGTAACATGCAGGCTGCTGAAAATTTTCTGAGCTGCAAGTAAATAAAAGGAATTATCATATGAAAGAATTTTGGCAATGCATTACTTCTTCAATGTGAAGTACAACCAGAGGTCTATGGCTGACTCCCTTGTATATAACTATTTAAGAGTGTAGTGGGGAGGAAGAGAGAAAGAGCACACAGTGATATATTTAGATGTTTCTAGTCTGTCGTTTATTATCATGTCTCCATCCCACGACTTACATTCGGGTCTGTGCAGAGATGCATTTTAGTTTCTGACATCAGACCATGTCTTTGTTCACTTATGTAAAACTGAATGATCAATAGATGGTGCTTTAAAAAAATCAGTACTGCTTAGAATGATGGAAATAAGCTGCAGTGTCAGATTTTCAGAATGGCAGTGTACGGGGCAGCGATTTCTTCATTTCACAGAAGAGGAAAAGTTCCTCTAAGCAGATGGGAGCTTTCCCTACCCTCTCCAGGACTTCAGATACTCTGCCTCCAGGGCACAGCTTTGAAATTCCAGTTTCTCTTTCCACACTGTAAATAACTAGCAGCTTCTCAGGGAGATTTCACTTGCCCTACTTTGTCTTTGGACCTGACTGTGTAAGCTTATTCCAGGCTAAGGAGAGCTTATCCACAGGAAGTTGCCATCTGGAAGGCACTCAATACTCCAGTACCCCTTGCAAGGAGTGGAAGCTTAAATGGCGGGTGGCTCTTTTGCAATTCACAGGAAAAAGAAACTTAGAAGCAGCCTTGAAGTGAGGACCCATCCAGGGGCCTTTGGTACCCTGGCTGTTAGTCTTGTACGTTGCCTGCAATTGATGCTGTAGAAACATTGAGGAATTGATGACAGAAAGATATCCCCCAAACACAAGTGAAAGCATTTATAGTTGCTCACAATGTCACACTGCTCCAGCAGTGATCAGAGACTGTGCTTCGACATGGTGTGAACTGTTAGTGCCACATCCTTTGCATGCATCATTCCTGGATCCTAGTGACAATGGCAGGCAGGTCTAAGGAAATAATAATGTGACCCCAGCAGACTGCACATTACTGACGTTCATCCTAGCCCTGCCAGGAGGGGCCTTAAAGTGTGAGTCCTCTAGCTGTCTGCTACCAAAGAGATCTCAGCTCTCTGTGGAAAACCCCTTAGGCCCATGGAGGGGGGCATAGAGTGCTCTTCAAAGTGGCTTCTGGTGGTGCTAGGATGGGTAGCTCAGCAGGAAAGCAGTCTCTGTTGCTTAGATGTGCAGAACCCAGAATTCAGCTCAGTGGCTCTCTGAGCGGTGTCCATACTCATAAATAAGAAATGGGAAAAGGATGCTACCATCAACCTCAGTGCCACCAAGGACTTCACATGCATTTGTCCTGACGGGACCACCACAAGAAAACCATTTAAGCTCTTTCACAGCAATTTGATTCTCTGAACCCGTTTGAAAAGTGACTCGCAAGCTGTACAGGTGAATAAGCTGGGCCTTAGTCATTTCCCCAAGCCTGGTTATTATTAGTAAAAGGCATGATTAATCCCGAAGGCTGGCCTCCTCTCTTAGTTCTCCTCTCGTCTGCTCGCTGCTTCCTTTAGTAACTGATAGGTGTTAGACCGCTACATGGAGCCGGAGCTGGGGCTGTGAAGGGATGCTTTCCCACCTCCACACAAAGCTCACCTGGGAGGTGCTCGTTCCTCATGCCAAGGTAATTTCCTCTCCTCAGAATGGAGGCACACAATCTGAGTCAGAGACACAGCATCTGGGCCACATTAAAGCGCAGTGGATTAAGCAGGCGACGCCTCCTTTGTACTCTGGGCTCTGTTGTTGACCCCTGACAAACTGCAAAGGAAAGTGGAGCACGGCAAAGCCCCTCTCACTGTGCAGTGTGTGGCGTTCATGCCACCTTCTTGTCACTCACCCGAGTGTCCATCAGTGCTGAGACAATCCTGGCAGATGATGAGGCCACTAATACCACAGAAACCAGGAGCCACATGGAATTGGACATGGTCATTCCGAGCTCCAAATAACCACAGATTTGGAGGAGGATCATGTGGGTCATTTAATGTTCATCTAGAAGGGACCACGCATCCCAATCTCAGGCCACTTTTAAGTTGTTCCTCTTTGGCCTAATAGACATACTTCATGATAGGGAGAGAGGTGCTGAATCATTGGGCCTTAGAAGTACACACAAATTTCCACTCTTGATCCTCAAAGAGAGTACAATGTTTGCAAATAATGAGCAAGAATAGGTTGTAAATCACACATAAAAACAGAGTGCCAGTGATTAGCAAGAGCCAATCATCTGATCCGTGAGCTCTCTGCGGCTCTTCCCAACATCCCTTGAGGAAGTCACCATCATTATTACCATTTCTCTTGTAAGAAAATTGAGCCAAGAAAGGTTAATAACTTTTCTAATGATGTGTAGCTAATGTGTTGATATCATCTATATATTCCAAATCTTAAGTTTTCTGATATTATCAACCATCTCATCAAAACTGAAAATAAATAAAACCCCCAAATGAGTGATTACAGTTAGAAACAATCAGATTTATTACTTTTTCAAATGCATAGTGATTTTTAATATATGTCATCTACACTAGGGACATTTCCTATAGAATACATTTTTCTGTAAAATCTGAGTTTGGTGAGCTGCCATGCATGACTTCCATTTCATCAATACTGATTCATTTGGCTGTAGCAGTATGCCGGGAAAGGGTCAATTTGAACCTGAAACCCTCACAGCCCCTGTCTAGGCTCAAGGTACAGATGTCCTTCGGTCCCAGTGAGCACCATTGATTGCTGCTCCCTCTGCTAATGGCTTTATCCACTTCATTTCGAACTTCATAGGTTTGCTCATTTCATTTTTTTAAGTTGGCCTAGAAAATAATGGGTTTCATTATGGCACTTCCGTATACAGTCATCTCTGTTCTCTGTTTAAGGCTTTTTCTTGTGCCTCCTCTCCATGTGATCCCCCTTCCTCCCTTTGTCTGGTCCCTCTGAGTCCATGTGCAGTTGAGCTTAGATATCTTTCAATATAGAGGGGAAACCCACAAAGGTATCTGGGCTTCTCATACAGAGAAGAAAAAGAGTTTCTTTACACCCTGACAAACTCTCCACTTAGAAGTTAGTTTTCCTGATTTGGACCTTGAGCAGAAGGAGGGGGAGCACGAGCAAGGAACTCAGGACCGCGAGGGGTACACCCACATTCTGAGACAATGGGGATGTTCTTTCGGGAATTCACCAAGGCCAGCTGGCCTGAGTCTGAAAAAGCATGGGATAAAACCGGACTTGCTGAACATAGCGGACAATGAGGACTACAGAGAACTCAAGAACAAGGGCAATGGGTTTTTGATCCTACTGCACGTGCTGGCTTTGGGGGGGGCCTGGGCAGTTTGGATGCTCAACTTACTAAACCTGGATGGAGGTGGGCGGTCCTTGGACTTCCCACAGGTCAGGGAGCCCTGATGGCTCTTCGAGCTGATGAGGGAGAGGGACTTGATCGGGGGAGGGGGAGGGAAATGGGAGGCGGTGGCGGGGAGGAGGCAGAAATCCTCAATAAATAAATAAATTAAAAAAAAAAAAAGAAGTTAGTTTTCGCCGGGCGGTGGTGGCACACGCCTGTAATCCCAGCGCTCGGGAGGCAGAGGCAGGAGGATCTCTGTGAGTTCAAGGCCAGCCTGGTCTACGAGAGCTAGTTCCAGGACAGGAACCAAAACCACAGAGAAACCCTGTCTCGAAAAATCCAAAAAAAAAAAAAAAAGAAGTTAGTTTTCAGTGCGCTATTGGTAGTTATAGAAGGCCCAAGAAATATGAAATAATTTTAATTTCAGCATTCACCAGCTGCCTTTTGCAAGCAAGGCCGAGCAGACTGCTTTCTACTGTGGTGCCCACCTTGGCACCGTCAGGCTTAGGGCCCTTGTAACGTCACATTCTAGAAGCGAGTCCATTCAGGTTCTGTCTTGCTCCAAGCCAGAGGGTGTAAAGATTAGCGTGTTTTACAGATCTCAGTTGGATGTTCTCATGAAGTTTGGAATCAAGCAAGAATGTTAGCAATGTGACTGAAAAATGCCCCAAAGCAGGAGAGCACGGGCAGGAGGGACGCCCGTAAAGAAGCGGGATTAATAAAGAGGAGGTCTATTAGTTGTTCGTGTTTTAGCTAGCAGAATGGATTTTCAATACTTTGATAAAACGTAAAGACTGGCATCTTACAGTCTACATAGATGGTTTTATTTCCAAAGTATTTCTAACCACAAGCTTGGTTTATCACTGTGCAGTTGTGAGTGTGCAACTTCCCCCACCCCTGCCACATTGCGTCTACAAACCTATTGTTTACAAACTGGCTAAATTACGTGAACCTCTGTTCTCACTTTCAAAATGTAAAAGACAAGCACCTTTGAATAGAAGATTTGTGATAGAGATGAGTGTCAAAATGCTAAGTCAAGAATAATGTGGAGGCTAGATAAGGCAGAGGCAGAAGAAGCTACAGCCGTGGTACACTTAAACGCCGTACGATACTTCCTCCATCAATAAACAATATAAGAAGACAGCAGAAGGTAATGGGGGTATCTAATGAGCCATATAACAATGCAAATGAACTTTATTAATAAGGCAAGCCTTCTGTCATGATACACGTTGGAGTATCATGATCCTGATGAGAGCCTATCGTCATTTTTAATTGTGTGTAGGTTACGTGTCAGAACTGTTTCCACCGCCCGCCATGACTGAGCTGAAGAGAACAGACATTGCCTAGACAATAATAAAGACAGCAAAAGGGTCTGGAAATGGCTCTAATTTGACAAAAATGTCTGAAACTTGAGCGTTTGCTTTTGGGAAAGGAGATAGATGTGTTCTGCTTTCCTTCTCTTGTGAAATAATGTTGGAAATTGACTTTATTTGATAACCAAATTTACCTAATGATTCAGCTCGTTCTTCATTCACCTGTCAGTCACCCAGCAAAGGTGTTGTGTGCCGCTTGTTAATTCCCTCTGGACCATCAGACACATGAATTAGGGAATCCCTATAGTGAGACGTGGGTTCTCCCCTAAGGGGCTCAGCCTAATGACAATGGGAAACTACACAAATAATTACAAGAAGGTGTAGTAGAGGCAACACTATGGCTGGCTGCACAGACAGCATGAGGTCCTGCCGGTCGGATGTTGGGGAGTACATTGGTAGAGTTTTGCTCTTTCCTCTTCCAGTCCCCATGCTTATGAAGCAGAGAGTCCTGTGTCTGCATGAGACTGAGATGAGACCAGGCAGGCACACTTTCTCTTCAGAGAGTGGTCATAGGACATGGATCTGAGAAAGCTCCAAGTTTCTACTCTGGATCCCCACAGAGACCAGTGAGCTTTTCCTTCACGGTGTGGAAACATGTGCCTATAACCCTAGTGCTCAGAAGGCTCAGGCAGGAGGAACACGAGTTCAAGGCAGATTGTGCTGCATATACACAGCAGCCTGAATCACAACATGACGTATTTTTGAAACACAAAAAAACAAAGTGCTAGTGGAGACTATATGGTTGTTGTGCACAGTATTGGCTAGTACTAACTTATCCCATAATGTACACACACACACACACACACACACACACACACACACACACAGTAACACAGTTATTTATATCATGGAGACCTTCAGAGGCCTAACACCGAAATACATGGGGTTTGTTAAATAAACATGTATAACTATAAAATGTATTAAGGAAATGCATATTTATAGATTTGGTAGAAAGTAACTAGCCATCCATGTCATGCTATTCAAAAAGAAGAAAAAAAACTATTTCTGCACAGTTTTCAATGTGTGTTTGTGATCATGTACTCACAGACATCCCCACTAAGATTTCCAGCACACAGCTTGGTCCCCCGATGAGCTTTGGGGAAGCACATCTATATGATAGAAAGCAGGGGCCTTTCCATCTCCCTTCTATGTTCATATAGTTGAGATCAGTTTGTATGACATCTGTAGGCTTCATCTTATGACCTAGGAAAGAGATGCCCCCAGAGCCCCACATGTTCCGGGTGCCATGTGGTCCATTATAGATGTTAGCTGATCTTTCTCATAGCAAGGAAATCCAGCCTGCTCAAGGTGGCTTTAATCTGCAGACAATATCACACCAACACTCAGAAGTGTTTTCCCTTGGAATGAAATGCAGTGTTTTAGAGCAAAGTCAATGGATTTTAGATGAACTATGTGATTAAGTCTATATTTGGCTTATTTAACCATTTAGGGCTGAATTATTAACAGGAAGTCTGCCAAATCTTGATAATTCCAGGTTATATTTCAGTGTCGGAAATTACTAACCTACTATTATGGGCTTTTTTAGTCTTAAGAGTACAAACTTTTGTATTTCACATTCTGAACTGCGTAAGTATTCTGTTAGCTGTTGCCAAATCTTTTAGGGGAAGGCCATCTTGCAATTATCGGTACATGTTACATGATCTGAAATTAAAGTCAGCTTCATGGAGCTTTTTAAAATCAACGAGTGTGGTGACACACTCAGGGAGGCCGGGGCAAACGTCTCTACAATTTCGAGGCCAGTCTGGTCTCCAGAGTGAGTTCCAGGACAGCTGGAGATACACAGAGAAACCCTGTCTCGGGGAAGGGAAAAAGAAAAGCATGAAAAAAATCAAATTATTTTTAAATGTGGTAGTGAAAGCCTGGAATGGTGGCACACACCTTTAATGCCAGCACTCAGGAGGCAGAAACCAGTCTGCTTTACATAGCAAGGTTTAGGACAGTCAATGCTACATGTAAGGTCAATCATTGCCCGTACCTTCTGCACGCACATAGACACATAGAAAGGAGCCTGAGAGAATCTGAGTAAGATTAACATAGATTGTATCCATTTTGTACTAGTTAGGATGGTGGGGAACAGTTGTGAGAAACGCGGGAAACTGATTTAAAGGTTGTATGCAATCTTAAACTTCTCTCAAACAAGTTGGGAATGCCATGGTTTTATGTTTCCTGGGTAATCTTTAGAAAGTAATTGAACTCTCCCCCTTTCTTCCTGGGAATTTGGGAGTACAGAGCTCTGATAAACAGACAGGCTCTTCGGAAGTTGAGTTCCTGCCTGGTGCCTGGAAGAGGAACAACAGCGGGGAGCAGTAGCCCCCGTCTACAGAGCGTGTTCAATTTTCAGAAGGTGCAGAGCCAAACTTAACCATTTGCTTCCTCCTTTCCCAGATTACGCCCGATTTGAGGCCAAAATCCATGACCTACGCGAGCAGATGATGAACCACAGCATGAGCTCCGGGTCCGGGTCCCTTCGCACCAATCAGAAACGCTCCCTGTATGTCAGGTAGGCATCGGAGCACGCCTGACTCGGATGTACTTGCCCCGGAGCAACTGGCATAGGGACAAAAGGGCCACCCCGGTGTTCCAGCTAGCCTGGGCTTGTCAGTGTACTTCTGCTTATAATGTCATGAATTTAACCATTTTGAAGTAATTTTTGAAATGTTGTTAGGCTAAAATGTTTTCTGAGTTTTAGCTTTTTTTTCCTCTTGTTAAAAAAAGAAAAGGTGGTCTGCCTGTGTAGCTCAAGTTGACAAATGCTAGTTATTCATGCTGGACACACAGGTACACATCATCATACCCAGCTAACAAATTATTCCTTTATAATATTAAAAAATATTAAAGTATTCCATTGGTTTCACTTATGGCAAAGCTTGGCTGTATGGACTGAAGCTCTGGACATTGACTTGCGGTCAGTCTTGGGAGAGAATGTTCCCTATGACTTCCTGACCTCCAGATGTTGAGTGTGCTAGCTTTTGTTCATTTACTGGAAATTGGCTGTTCTGTCAAACAGTAATGTGCATTGGTTGTTTTTCTGAAAGTTTTGGCAGAAATACTTTCTTCAGTAGAATGTCAATATCAGTTGATTCTCAGACTACACAAATTCATAGTTCCTTGCCTGAAACCCATTAATTAGCCAGGTGTGACTCACACCTGTAATCTCAGTACTTAGATGGAGGCCAGGAGACCACCACAAGCTCAAGACCAGCCTGGAGATATATAGTAAGTTCAGTCCAGTTTTGGCTACAGAATGAGTGAATTCAAAATACCTGCCAGTATTTTATCCCAGTGGAAACTTCTCTAGTGTGATATATAGACACTCAAGTGTAATACGATCCACTTACTAGTTCCTGCTCCTGGATTGCATCTCAATATCATCTATTTGTGTGTGTACACACACGTGTGTGTATGTATGTACGTGCCCTTCTATCATGTGGGCTCTGGGAACTTAACTACGGCCTTTAGGCGAGACCATAAGCTCGTTTATCCACTGAGCCATTCTGTATTGTCTAACAGATAATACAGATACTGAGAGCTGAGAGGGAAAGTGTCCCCTGACTTCAGAATGAATGGAAGCCTATGTAGAGGAATCGGGCCATCAGTCTTTGCATGTCCACTGTGAGCTCTGGCCCCGGAGCTGACTGACAACTAAGGCTACATCCTCCTTATCAAAATTTCACTTTCTTTTCCAGCAAGAATCCCATGATACATCTACTAAATGATACATTTGAGCTGGTTTGTCTTGAATTCCATGACTGTACAGCTCTCTTTTCTGTGTGCTAGACATGCAGGGAGAAAACAGAAGACCAGTTTCAGAAGGAGGCAGCTTCTCAGGGGCCTTAATTTGCTAGATACTCTGGCCATAATAGAATCCCAGCTTGTTTAGGGGAGTTTCCATGCCTCTGGCCTTTTGAGACTTAAAAACACATGATAGATGATAGATTATGTAGGTAGGTAGATAGATAGATAGATAGATAGATAGATAGATAGATAGATAGATAGATAGATAGATAGATAGATAGATATCTAGTAGACTATTAATCTTCTATAATTAGCCAACTGTATTCTAGATTGTTTTGAACTACTTTGTTGTCCATGGAAGGAAATGTGGAGAACTACCTTAGAAAATACCTTATAGTGTCAATGCAAATATGACATAAACTAAGCCAATTTGTATGTTTCTCTTCTCCATACTTGTATTGTATTACTGGTTTTGTTGGTCCAGACTCCCAAGCTTGCCAAGCGCTGACCCCTCCCACAGGGTTTTCATGAGGCTGCCCGGAGATGGTTTTGGTTTTGCATGAGCGCTCCCCCTGTCTTTCCCCCTAGCATGCTCCCAGCCACCCAGGACCACTGTCTATTAAACACAGGCATTTAATTTGGTTTAATCTGGTCTGATTGGAATTCTTTGCGCCGGCGGAGAGGCTCTGTTAGGAAATATTCCTAACAGTTTTCATGATCAAAATTATTTTGAAAAACCTTGAAATGTCTTACTTTGGGGGAAAAAATAGTTGGAATAACAATACCCAGACAGATCAGTCAATGGCTTTATTGACTCAAACCACGAGGAAAAATTATCCATGTTGTTGTCACTGAAAAACAGGTTTCATGAAAATATCATTAACACAGTAAGAAAATTGGATGAAAACATATAAGTTAAAAGTTTTTAAGTTGTGGAAATTAAACAAAAGGTTATAATACAAAATCAAAAGGCATACTTGAAAGTATTATTGGTTAGAATCAAATCTCCATGCTGAGAAATGGTAAACAAAGTATAACATGCAGGAAAAATGGAAACATAAGAGGACAGGAAGTTTCCAAGAGGGGGGGGACCTTTTAAAATTTGACCCAAGAACATTTGACTTCCCATATGAAATTCCCTAGAGGAAATCTCTCTAATATACAAATGTGGTATTTGGTCTCCCCAAATCCCGTCAGGTAGTACCTCCAGAGCTGACCTCAGCATCTACATGATACTGAGACAGAGAGGTGAAGAGATAGAGGCCACACACAGAGGAAGAGCCTAGGACCAAGCCTTGTCAGAGCCGCTGGCCTTTTTCTTGTACAATGTGGTAAAATAGACCAGCAAAGGAAGTGCGGATGTGAAATGGACCAGCAAAGCCCAAACGGAGTCCTTTCCAAAAAACGGTCCCTAGAGACGCTTGCTGTATCTGGAGCATGCAAACGGGAACTGTACCAAATTTGTCTGTGATTATTTTAGAACGACAACTACTCACTCTCTCAAAATAAATGAGTAGCAGGGTTTCTCGACTATATGAGTATAAGGTGATGAGCCTGTCTCTCTAATCCGGAAATAACATCTTGAGCTATATTCTTTTGCTCATCTTGCTTACCCCTGTGTACTCTGAAGGCTAGAAGGAAACAGCCCTCACCAGATCTGCTGTGAGGACCTAGAAGAAAACACATTGGCCTGGGGTCTCCAGCTGCTATGACAGTCAACTTTCCACTCGCCCTGATCTCTCCCCCACTTTATTCCGCCTCCCTCAGTGCTTGCTCAGAGGTTCCAGCTGTTGGGAGTGTTTGAGTGTTTAACCAGTCTGTTCCTGTCAGTGTTGTGTTGGATGCTGAGCTGGGTGAATTGGTTAACTGAGAAATAAAATTCAAGCATTCTGCTTTGGGGTCATACAAGACATATGTTTCTTTCACTTCACTTTCACTGATATGATCTAAATATTTGCATGAAGTGAAAGACCTAAATCAGAAAGTTCACAAAATTTTGATTTAGGAACTTCTACTCTATCTTAGACACTCTCTCGCTCTCTCCCTCTCCCTCCCTTCCTCCCTCCCTCTCTCCCTTTACACACACACACACTCTTATTTCATGCAAAACTTCAGGCACACATTAAAAATGGCCATGTGTTGGTGGTCAGTTCACAAACTTGAAGAGAGGGTCGACTTGGTCAAGCACTTGACCACCTGGAGAAAAGAGCAGAGAAACTGAAACCATGTTTTCTGCCAATAGGAAACTCACCATCTAGTGGCAACCAGGGAAAGACAGTTAAATGTGTTGTGATATCTAAAGACTGTGGGTAGCCAGAGGAACCTCTGGAATATTGACTGCTTCCTAATTTACAATGTTTTGTTGCTATTTCAGAAACGTTTAAGTATTATGACCCAAAGAATGAAGGGCATTCATTCTTTCTTGTGGCCCTGTAAATAGAAGCATGCATAAAGATGAAAGAACTTTGTCATTAAATAGTACTCTTGTTTATATGTAGTGTACTTCATTTTTTTCCATTCTGTGTGATTCTCTCTGTGCTGAGTGATGGTCAAAATGATTTTTGATTTAGTAACCCTTCAATGGGTCATGATTTATAGTTCACAGATCCACAGAAGAATTCCAGGTCAACAACACGGTACCCAGTCAAGCAGGGATCCCAAATGCTTGGTGGCATAGCTGGTGTTGGAAAGGGGTTATCCTTGACATGAGGGAAGAAGCAGAAATAGAGGGAAATATCTGTCATGAAACTTCCTTTAATCAAATACTATTTTTTTCATTTACTATTATATAAAATTGCCTTGAGTTACTAATCATGGGTGTGACCTCCTTTTTAGTGATAAAGAGATTCTTACCAAATGGTTCCCTTCAGATTCCCAGCTTGACTAGACATGGGCACAGACATCCGGGTCCCCCTGTGAGATGCTGTAGAGTAGTATTTAGAGACACAGTGTTTGGATTTTTCCAGATCCGATTACTTTTGTAATATGATCTTGCTACTCACTAGTTCTGTGACCTTGGAGAAGCCAGAGCCATCTCCCTTGGCTTGGATTCTCTATCTATAAAAAAAAAAAAAAAAAAAAAAAAAACTAGGATAAAAGGCTACGATGATTTAATCAACTGCTGAATTTAAATGTGTGACACATGGAAAGACACTGGTAAATCTTGGTTGATAATCCTTATTTATTACAAAAGCCACCCATCCCAGCAGGACGGACACTGTAGAATTGGTTGTGAACAGGTGTCCTTTTCCTAGCCCTGGGTTGAAATCCCCCTCCACCTCACTCCCATTGTGCCATTGCTTGCTTTCAGCAAAGAAGAAAGGGGTTCCTGGTGACCTTTTCACCTTTCTGTCCTCCCCACCCTAATGCCTGAAAAGTAGACCATGGTTCCCTAATGATGATCCCTCACACGCATGCCCAGAGACTAACCAATGATGATCCCTCACACGCATGCCCAGAGACTAACCAATGATGATCCCTCACACACATGCCTAGAGATTTGTCTCCTAGATGATTTTTGGATCCTGTCAAGTTGGCAATATTAACCATTACACATTGAGTCCTTCGTGTCTGGATTTATTCATTAAGTATATTGTTTGCATTTGCCCAGAGTGTTCCAGTTGGCGATAGATCTTAAGGATGCAGAGGTGAATGAGAGCCAAAGGCTCCTTCTCTTAAACCATCACAGTCTAAACCTGTTGGTAGTTTATGAACTGTGGATCATTATTGTAAGCATTGTTTCCTGCTAACTAATATGTCACGTGCCTTACAATTATAACCTTATTTTAATAGATTTGAAGGAAGGGTTGAAAGCATATCAAAATGGACATACCATTTAATAGCAGCCTACAAATCCCACTTTGTGTCATCATTTTATTGAGGTGTGGTTTGTTTGCTTTGGATTTTGAGACTGGGATTCTCTCTGGAACCCTGGCTGTCCTGGAACTCATCCTCTACACCAGGCTGGCCTCAAACTCAGAAATCCACCTGCCTCTGCCTCGCAAGTGCTGGGATCAAAGGCGTGCACCACAACCACCTGGTTTTGAGCTTTTAATACATAATGCTTGATAGAAAGCAGATCCCTTAATAAATATTTAATGAACTCTACATCTATCTCTCCTATGCAAAGATAGCAAAGGTATTTGATCAAGCTGGTGGTGGTCAGTTACCCACTGGGGACAGCGCTTAATGTCCATCTGTGTCTTGGAGATGCAAGCACTGCCTGCTAGCTCTGGAATGCCAGGAAAGGTATAACCTTGCCAGACTTTCGTCCTGCTTCACTTGTCCCACAAACTCTCTGACTCCACTTTCAACAGGGCCTGATTAATAACAGAGTTAGACGTGTGTACACAGACTGCCATTTGTTAGTGAGAAGGCCTGCGCTGAGGTCAAAGTCTCGGCAAATGTGGCCTGTCTATTCCAGGAGACAAGGGCTGGGCATTCCATCCGTGGCAGGTGTAGAAAAACAAACATATCCAGAACACTTTGCTTTGATGGACTTTTATGGGGAAAGAATACTTCTACTATGGTTAATTATGGCGAGAGAGGAATACTACTGTATCATATCGGTAGAAGAGGATTTTTGATGCTAACCATTGTCCTTTGACTATCAGCAGAGACTTCCACTCCCTATCCCATGGACCCACTACGGAAATGGCACCCATGTGTGCACACCTGTACACAAGCATGTCTAGGGCAGGCGTTATGATACGACCAGGTACCTGAAACAATTTAACAGGCCGAAATAGAAAGCACTGTGTTGAGAGGCCAAAGGAGAGATAGAAAATGATGGCCACATTAATGAAGGGCCCAGGAACTCATGTGCTGCAGCCCCACTGCTGAACACCTTCAAAGCTCACACTTTGTACTGTGACATAGTTGTAATTGTTGCCTTCATTCTGCAAAAGAGAGTCTTTCAAGGCAACATGAAGGCCAGAGCGGTTTACAAATGACCTACACAAGCCATTGCCTTTACCCCCACAAGAGCGTTGATCGAAACCCCCGTTTGTTTAGGCGGTAGTGCAGTGATGTTGAAGTCGGCCCTGCTGGAGTGCTCTTAACATTCACAGTAACAAAACGTCTGTTTCCTTTATGTTTTATATCGACTTTTCCAAAAAAGGCATTCTAGGGTAAAATTTGTAGCTTATTGTGCTGGCTAGCTTTATGTCACCGTGACACAGGCTAGAGTTACGTGAGAGGAGAGACCTAAGTTGAGAAAATGTGTTCATAAGACCAAGTTATTGGCAGGAAAACTTCTATGGCATTTTCTTCTTTCGTGATTGATGAGGGAGGGCCCACTCCATCGTGGATGAGGACATCCCTGAGCTGCTGTGCCTGGGTTCTGTAAGAAAGCAGACTGAACAACTGGTAAGTGGAACTTCCAGGCCCTGCATCAGCTCCTGCCTTCAGGTTCCCGCTCAGTTTCAAGTCCTGCTTTGATTTCCCTCATTGTTCTGTGATTCAGGATATATTACACACCAACCCCCACTTGCTTTTGGTCATATGTTTCATCACGGCAATATTAACCCTACTTGAAAACACTTACCAATTGCAAACCTGCCCCCCATTTTTTTTATAAGCTCATAGCCCAGGGTGGCCTTGAGCTCAGGATATAGCTGAGAGCCACCTTCAACTTCCCAAGAGCTGGATTTTAGGAGTCTGCCATCATGCCCAGCTTATGTGGGTCTGAGACTCAAACCTGGTGTCTTGTGTATGTTAGACGGGTCTACAACCATAGCCCTCAGGTGCAATCCTGATTGTCTCGGTTGTAGTAGGCACCTACGGCTTCACAGGCCCCGTAGGGTTACTTTGAAGCAGGTCTTGGCAGGATCCCCACGGGACTTGTTAAGTAAGGAGAAGGCTCCCTTGTTTCTGTGTGAACGTGGAGGTTGCATCCCTTAAAGGAGAATAGATTGTTGATTCTTCATTCAGAGTTTGAGACTCATTAGTATTATGCCCAGTCTTGCAGCCATTTACATTTTTAATTGCATCCTTAATTGTGGAACTAAAGGCTTTGTCTTTCAGCGGCCAATTTTATGCCTGAAATAGAAAGTAGGAGGAGTTATTGGGGGATCTGGATTTTTTTTGGTCATTTTTTCACCTTCCCCTCAATCACAGTTTGCCATCAAGTTTAAAAGGGTTTCAGTGTTGAGATTTCTAGAAGAAAAGGACAGAAGTCTCATGGGTGACCCTTCCGGTGGCTGTCACATTTTCCTTCCATCCCTCTGGGGCGGATCTAGACTTCAGATCTCGTTGTTACTGATGGCTGGCCTCGACTCCTCCCACTACGGCTTTTCTGAATCATTAAACAGCTCTGGTATTAAAAAGATTAACAAGGCATTTTTTTTTCCTGCCCTTGAGCAGCTCAAAGTCACTTTACCAATCTGGGATTTTGTTTCTGGGCTCTCACCACAGAACAATCACAATATCTTACCCTTTATGTGGTGGCTTTCCATCATCCGTAACTCTAATCCCGGAAGATCTGACACCTTCTGACCTCCTCAGGCGCAGGCACACACATACGGTATGTAGAAATACTTCTAAGTAAATCACACATACACACAAAAATAATCATAGAAATTACACATATGCACACACACACCCATAAACAAAAAGGACAGTCATCCAACATCTGCTTCTCAGTGCTCCCTGCACCACGTGTACTGCCAAGCCTATGTCTTTGCCTGATATTTTCCAGTCAGTGGCTCCTCAGACCCTCCTCTGCCTGACTCTGGTATCTTTGCAGACTGCAATGTTAGCCTGCATCTTTACAGGGCCGCACATGGAAACTGCTGAGTCGTTCATTAGTGTGTTTGGCATCTAAAGCAAACAAGTTCACTTTACCTAACATTTTACTTGAGTTCCTCATAGCCTGCAGATGATCCCCAAAGCTCACTAGGGCGGGAACATTAAGTTTCAGAACACTTGCTGATCTCCCAGAAGACCTGGGTTTTGTTTCCAACACCCCCTTAGGATGACTCTCACCTGCCCGATTCAGGGGATTACCTTTTCTGGTCTCCACCAGCGCCCATATGGCAAGGTGCACATACATACATTCAGGTGTGTGTATACACACACACACACAAAATCTTATTTTTTTTTTTCTTCTTTTTTTTTTATTTTTTTTATCTTTTTTTTTACAAAATCTTCTTTTAAAAAGATCTGTGTTCCACTGATTAAATGAATAACCCCCTTCTCAAATTGTCTAACCGACAAAGCTGTGTTTATTATTGGTTTTAAAGTCTATTTCCCTGTTTATTACAAGTCAGTAAGTACAGTAACAGTTATGAATATTCATAAATACAATAATAAAATGCGGCAGGGGAAATCGCCTGCTGTATATCCAGTAGGCTCTAAAGTACTTTGGGTGGGTTATTTTGCTCACTGTTCACAGAGCTGTCATGAAGTGGGTGTTGAGATTACACCTACTGGAGAGAAGAGAAAAGTGAGATCAGATGCCAGCTTTACCTGTAAGAGCCCGAGCTGAGATTAGAACCCAAGCATGCTGGCTTGTGTCCCTATTCACCATGCCATATGGCTCTAATGAGCAGCTTTCACGTGTTTATTTTTATTTAAAACAGCAAGACTGCAAATGGGTGCTATTTCACTCACTGTTAGAGATGAAGAATTTTTTTCTCCAAGTGGTCAAGTGCTTGACCGAGTCAGCCCTCTCTTCAGGTTTACGAATTGACCACCAACACATGGCCATTTCTAATGTGTGCCTGTGTTTTGCTTATTATCATATCACATGAGAGTGGAGACTTTTATTTTTTGTTTTGTTCCTTCCTTTTTTCCTTCCTTCCTTCCTTCCTTCCTTCCTTCCTTCCTTCCTTCCTTCCTTCCTTCAAGACAGATTCTCACAGGTAGCCCAGGCTACTCACATTTTCAATCCTCTCAATTCTGTTTTTTGAGTACTAGATTGCAGATGCGTGTCACCATGCCCAGATATTAGTACGTGAATTTGCATTATTATTATTATTGCTATTATCATATTTGTATGGGTCAGTGTACCATGTACACACCTGGTACCTGGGAAGCCCAGAAGAGAGCAGAGATACAGACAGTCGTGAGCATCCTATTAGTGCTGGGAATCAAACCCAGGTCCACTGGTAGAGCAATCCGTGCTGTTAACCGCTGAACCATTTGTCCAGCCCCTAGTACGTGAATTTTCGAAAATTTTTATTTATTAATAAGTCCTTGACAATTTTGTACAAATAGAATGCATTTTGCTCATTTACAGGTACCATTAACCTCTCACTCCAGCTGACCCCCATCTTGTTGGGGAACCCGTGAGTTTTAATCGTTAAAGGTAACATGGGCTATCGGTCTTCATGCGGTTACCTCACATCATGTGCTCTGGTTTATGACCTCGTGCTTAAATCCCTCGTTGCCTCATGTTCTCGGTCCAGCAGAGACTAGCCTTCTGATCCTCCTTTGCCGACCAGCGTCGGAAGCCGGGAGAGAGATCTCACAGTTAAAGGGCAGGGTTGAAATACCACTCGCGCATAGTTCCTTGGGTGTGGCAAGACAGGCAACCACACTTCTATACTTACCTTGTCACTGTTGCGGCCCTGTAGAAAACGAAAAAGCGAGACGGTGAAGGCATAGGAAGAATGGGGCCCCATGTAACGCAGGCCACACACTGATGGAAGCTCAAACAGTGCCGAGTGCACCGTCTGTTCTCTTTAGCACGTGATACAACAGGTACCAATGGCGAAAACCCAAGACTGGAAACTTTTCAAAGATTCAAGCTTTGTCATTTGCCTAAAAAGGCGCTTTCTATGAATCATCCCTATGCCTGTCTTATGATTTGTAGGAATACTATCTCCGAGCACTTAGTCCTTGAGAAGCGTTAAACCCCTCCCCCCACCACCACCACCACCACCTTCTCGGAGCTTTCGACAGCTCTTTGAGTCAGCTGCCTCCACGGAGGTAAAGCTTCCAAATTTTAATTGGCATCATTATCTCATATTCATCTCACGACTGCAGGACACGTCAGTCTTTCCAGCCCCTTCCTCCCCCACCCCGCCACCGCCACCTAGGTCTTGAGACCTAAGGTTCTGTGAAAATGTTCCAGAGGACTCTTGAGAGTCATTCGTGCCGGTGGTGTGTTCTGGGTTTGGGGCCTGACTTCTCCTGAGCGCAGCCTTAGTACGGATTTCTCTGACCAGCAACACTAGAGTTAACACCAGGGACCTGGCATGGGATCAACACCTATAAAGTAAGAGGCCTGGAAAAAATAGGTCAATAACAATGCATACTTGAATCAAATCTTTTTATTCTGTCATTTTCAGGAAGAAAAGATGGTTTGGTGCAGAGATTAAAAAACTGTTATTTGGACACCAGGAACGTTCCTTGAAAATATGTATGTGTGTGTGTCCACACACATGCACACACACGCACGTGCACACACTTGATTTTTCGAGGCAGGGTTTCTCTGTGTAACCTGGTTGTCCTGGAACTTGCTCTGTTGACCAGACTGGCCTCAAACTCGCAGAGATCGTCTGCCTCCTGAGAGCTAGGATTAAAGATATGCACCACCACTGCCCAAATTATGTTTATATTTATAAGACTTTGCTATCTGAAGCTTCCTATCTTTCTTCCCTGGAACATGTTTGTTCTCCCTGACAGCGTCTTTTGATAGTGTATTAACAGATGATAAATGACGGCAGGAAATTACTTTGTTTCATATAATTTTCAAAAGTAGTATGATAGTACCTATTTGATTTTTTTTTTTAAAAAAAATAAGGTTTACATCTTCCTTCAAAAATATACTAAAAGGTTATAAAAAGTGAGCATATCACTTTCTGATCCACCACCTGTGGTGAAACCACCACCAAATGTAGATTTTCATAGAGACCCTTACAGGAAGATCATCACACTTGAAACTGACCCCTGTACTGACACTGTAAACCCAGGGTCCTGATACAATTCCTCCTGATCAACACAGACCGGTCTTTGCTGGTGAGTACCGGGAAGATTCTGGACTTAGTCTGACTACTGCATTCAAAAAGGGTTTACCCTTAATCTTGTGTTGAGACTTCCTGGTGGTGCTTAGAAGAGGAAAAAGAAGTCTTATACCACTCCCAAGAGAAATAAGAATAAAAAAAAGAAGCTTAAGTTGGCTGTGCTGAAATAGTATAGGGCAGATGAAAAAGAACAAAATTAGCCACCTTCATCAAGAGTGTCCTTCTGATAAATGCGGTCCTGGAGTCTTCCACGGCCAGCCACGTGGACCAACATTTACTGTGGCCCATGTTGTCTGATTCATGACAAGGAGTTGTGCATGAGTTAATAAAAAGACACTGTAAAAAAAATGATAATATCACTATATGGAAACATGAGGCCAAAGGTCAGACTAGCACAGCTTTTGAATAAATTCAATTCAAACTAGTATTCTCCACTCACCAGCGAAAACTCATTTTATTTTTTTGTGGTGCTTCAGGTGGAACCTGAGGCTTCATTCTTGTTAGGCAAACTCTCTGCCACTGAACTATAGCCTAGCCTCAGAAGAAGCTTTCTCTCCCCGACCTCCTTAACTGGGCTTGTCTGCGACTTGAGGCATGACCCTGTTATTTTCTGCTCAGTTCTTCAGCTGAAAAGCAGGTACGTTAATGTGGAATCGTGGGAGACTGAGACTAAAGCCCAGGGATATATATATATATATATATATGTATATATATATATATATACATATATATATATATATATATATATATCTTACCTTACCTCTCAGTCCATTTATCGATGGGCTTCTCCCCATCCCCAAGGCAGAAAAGATGAGTGAGGAAGGAATCTTCAGTGTTCATAAAACAATATACAATGTTTTCCTTGTGTCTTATTCTTTCCAATGTAGTTCTTTAACAAGAAAACAATTTTCTTTTTTCTCTCAGCTGTGCGATTTTTATTCTTTTTTTAATTTTTAAAGCAATCTTATTTTACGTACCAATCCCAGTTCGCTCTTCCTCCCCGCACCCCACCCTCATCCATTCCTCAAAGCGTGTGAAGCCACTTATGTCTGGCACATAACTTGAGGCAGGACCAAGGCCCTCCTCCCTGCATCTAGGCTCAACAAAGCATCCCTTCTTAGGAAATGGGCTCCAAAACACCAGTTTGTGCACTAGGGATATCCTGGTGTCACTGCCAGTGGCCCCACAGACTGCTCAAGCCTCAAAACTGTCACCCATGTTCAGAGGGCCTATTTGGTCCTATGCTCGTTTCCCCATCTCTGTCTGGAGTCAGTGAGCTCCCATTTGCTTGGGTCAGCTGTTTCTGTGGGTGTCCCCATCATGGACTTGACCCCTTTGCTCATATTACATTTCTCCCTCTCTCTACAACTGAACTCCAGGAGCTGGGCCCAAAGCTTAGCTGCGGGCCTCTGCACCTGCTGCAATCAGTTACTGGATGTAGGTTCTGTGATGAAAATAAAGCTAGTCCTCCCTCCGATTACAGGGGAAGGGCAGTTCAGGTGCCCTCCTGAGTACTGCTTAGATTCTGGGCTAAAAC
Source organism: Microtus ochrogaster (assembly GCF_000317375.1). NCBI lineage: Eukaryota > Metazoa > Chordata > Mammalia > Rodentia > Cricetidae > Microtus > Microtus ochrogaster. The sequence goes on from NC_022023.1 coordinate 8,283,252, forward strand.
AGCCTTTGACAAAAATCTAAAGCCCTTTCAAGATGTTGACAGTAGATCGTTTCCAGTGCAGGTTTTTGATTCTAGTTGTGTCCTTGCTAGTCGGCAGCAGTGATCACTCCAATATAAATTGTGTAGTTGTTGTGAACAGGAACCACTAATGGAGTCTGGAAAGGGGCCATAGACAGAGATGTGTCTGTCCTTCTGCATGGGGGGAGGGTTGATGACAGGAGTTCTTCAGTCATCCTTCTTAAAGATGGCTTCCAATTGTCATAATTTATCTCAATTTGGAGTGTCCCCTTCAAAAGGTCAGGAGGCCAAATGTCTGCCAGGTTACCCCCATTTTTAGTGATGACTGCTCCCTCCCAGGGAGCTGTACCCCAATGATGCAATAACCATCAGCAAGGAGGGGAGTCTTGGCCAGATTGTAAACTGGTACTTCTAAGTTTTCTGAGTCCCATCAGGGTGGTAAACTCAGGACCATCATGGCGAGGGAGCATGGGGGAGCAATGCAGCAGGAAGGCAGGCATGCCACTGCAACAGCAGCTGAGAACATGCGTGTTGAAACAGCAACCACAGGGAGACGGACAGGCACGTACACACACACGGGTTGGGGGAGCTAGATGGGAAATCTCCACATTTTTTTAATATCCAAAGTCTTATGCTAGAGCTGAGGAAATAAAGGTAAACCTTGTATTGGCTAGATTATTTAACTCTGAATCCTTTGGTTCTTAGAGGGAGGCATTTGTTTTCATGATTCACCTTGGTCAACCTGTCTCTTTTGAATTTTCTTACTAGTTATATGTAATTCCCCCCCCCCTTTTTTTTCTGCAAGCAGAAAACTGACTAGTTTTATGTCAGCCTGACACAAATGAGAATCAGCAGAGTGGAGGAAGTCTCAGTTGAGAAAATGCCTCCATAAGACTTAAGTCTGTAGGGTATCTTCTTAATTTGTGACTGATATGGCCCATTGTGTGGGGGGGTCATCTCTGGGCTGGTGGTTCTGGGTGCTATAGCCAAGACTGAGCACACCATAGAGAACTAACCAGTAAGTCCCACCCCTCCATGTTCCTGCCTTTCTAGAGTCCTTCGATGATAGACTATAATGTGGAATGTAAGCCAAATAAACCCTCTGCCCTCTCCTCCATCATGATTTTGGCCATGGTATTTCATCACAGCGATAGTAGCCCTAAGTCAGAAGCCCAAACCTTTCCTCTATAATAATCTGATGTGTTCCAGTGTTGCTTTTGGAAAGGTAAAATGGATTTTTTTCTATTATCAAAATAATTATATATTGTTAGTAAATTAATTTGTCATTATTTCCTGAAGGTCCCTCACTAAGGTAGGGTTTCTCTGTGCAGATCAAGGGATAGTGTTTCTCCCTAACAGTGTGTTGAATGACTCCCCCAACCTTTCATAGGATAATAATTATTCGTAATAACACCTAAAATTTCTAAAAATTCTCCCCCCCCCCACACTTTCTACCACTTCCATACTGTACTAAAACATTCCCATTTTTCAGTTAATGAACCCAAGGTTAGGGCACTTACATTATTGCCAGATTGCACAAGCAAAGGGAAAGGAGAAAGTGACGCAAACTCGCCTCCGATCTGCTCTGAATTTCTATTCTCAACCTGAATTCTCAGGTTTCCATGTTCCTAGTTACACCTAATTTCAGACATGCGTGGTCACGTTGTGCTAGTCACTACAGCTTCCTCGAAGGTGTCCATGACAGATAACTTGGAATTAGGCTGCCTTGGGTGGAAATTGGAGCAAGCGCAGTGTTTCCACCCTGGCTTGACCACGCATCTACAACAAAGAGGTGTGGGGTTCCCCGCTGAGAGGATGTGTACAGAGAGACTGGGCTAGAAAACCATTTGATTCTGAGAAAATAGGATGCAGTGGACAAGGTATGAACTTAAATTTTACCAGACATGGTGGTGTTCATTGTAAAGTGTTATGCAGACTATTGTCTGGGATAAAAAGATGAATTCGATATGCCCTCTAGGATGGTGTTGTTATTCTGAGCATAGACTCTGTCCTGAGATCTAACATCATGAAAGGGACAGGAAATGGGAAATTTGAAAGGTCGGGCACAGAGGGGCCTGTTAAATTAGGTTCCAGGTGGAAGGGGAAAGGTCATCTTAACGGTGTTTCTGCCCTGCAGAAGGCAGACACATAAGTCCTCTAGAATCTAAATGCCTAAGTCACACAGCCACTCATGTTTAGTCCAGGACATTTTAAGATAGGCAAGAAAAAAGCAAAGTCTAGGGAGCAGCCTGTGGGAGAACCACTAGTTCATGGCCTGTTTCAAAGAAACAACAATAAAATCAGTCCTGACTCAGCCTTTTCTTCTGCTGCAATTCCTTGCTTCCCTTCTGAGCCTCTTTGTCTATAAGACGAGAATAATAAATATAAGATCATAGGCTTATGACAGTTTTTACAAATTACCATGTATTTTATGCTCATATCTAGAAACCAGTAAGAAAGGAAATTTGGTAGGCTTTTTAATGTTAATATTACTTGATATCAAAACTTAATGAGGCCATTATAAGAAAGAAAATTATAGTTCAGTACAGCCCAATCTCTCTTTAAAACTTAATAGAAGAAATCAAAGTAAAATATTAGCCCAATTAATGCAGTAACATATAGAAAAATAATCGCAGGAATAGTGATCACATAACATACCGCATTTTTCCCTTCCGGGATCCATTACACCTAGAGTTCCAAAGCCAATGTTCTACCACTGAGCTACACCCCCAGTGCTGAAGGTTATGTTAGCATTAGAAAACCACAGCTTTAATGCAGCAGATGCAGGTTCCCGTGATCTAGATATGATAGAAAAGACATTCAGTGAGACATAAGCCCTGCTAATGATAAACCATTCTTATCAAAAATGAAGTCTCTAGAACTCATTTCACATGCTTGCCTCAACTATTTCATCCCATCTTGAATAATAACAGACTTTCCTAATCTAAAAGGTGGGTACCTCAAGGCGAGAATAGTTCGTATGGTGCTGAATGATCTGCCCTACCTCCACCCAGAAATATAGCTCTTCCTATACTTTTTAAAAGCCACGGAGGCAGCCATATTATATCAAGGAAGACATACGGATGTCTTAAAATACTGGACTCTGCACAGATCAATATAGAAGCGCCACTGGGTGCTTTTAGAACTTAATCCTCTGCTGGAAGTCTCCCACATGCCTGAACAGACAGGAGTTCCTAAAACACGTGTTAAGTTCAGTAGAGGACATTTGTTGCTTTAGTTTTTTTTTTTTTTTTTTGGAGTTTCTTTGTGTGTTCATGTCATTCAGATTTCTGTAGTTCCCCGTGCTCGTGACATCTTGAAAATGTGCTAAGAAAAGAACCTTGTAAAAGTCCAACCCTCTAGCATTCATTTCACGGTTCACCTCAAACATTTGACTCATTTTATGAACAGTTATTGATATTGTACATGCCATACATTAGCACAGACCCAAGATATTGGAGAGAAAGCATTTAGTCCTTGCTCTAAGTGAAGTTGGGGAAGAGCCTGCGGGGTGGTCAGAAATACAAGGATGGGAGCTGAGGAATTGGCACAGCAGTCAAGAGCGTTTGCTGTACTTGCTCTTTCAGAGAATCTGTATTCAGTTCCCAGCACTCACCTTGGGTGGCTCACAGCTGCCTATGCCATCTGCTCCAGGGGATCTGACGCCCTCTTCTGGCCTCCGTGGACACCTGCATACACCCATGCATATATAGATAAGCACACACACACACACACAGAGTCATAAATAAAAACTTAAAGCAACAACACAAGGCTGTCCAAATCTCTCTCACTTCCCTCCCTACACAAGAGTTTGGATAGTGGAGATTAGAGCCACTGTCTGGGGCAGTCATATCCCTGTTTCTCCCCTGCCTTATCCAATCCTCAGTGATTTTCTTTCCTGATAAGGGCCCAATAGAAACCCCAGTCCTGTTCTGTTCAATGACTCTTCTTGCTTCATCCCAGTGTATCCACCTTAGCTGTATGTCAGAATGAACTTGGCTCTCCAGACATGAGTGTTTCGTAAAGCTTTCCCAGTGGTCCCATCGTGCAGCCAAGTTCAAAACCAACCCTATTCTTTTTCCTTCTTTCCCTTATCCTCTCTGTCCAACCCTCTCCCTCTTTTTTGTTTTTCTTCATTTCATGCTTAAGACAGCAATGCATCAGGAAATCTCAGAGTTCTCTCTTGGAAGCCTACCATAAACCTTTAGCTGGCGACAAGGCTGACTCCCAGCAGGACTCAGCTTGGACAACATTTAGCAGTAGCTGTCCCAGAATTTGGAGATCATCCTTGAACCTGGTGCTCCAGTTGGCTGACACTGGGCAAAAATGCAATGTCCTAGCTCAGGGCTAAACTACGGAAGGGTCGGATAGCTGTGAAGACTTTAGGAACCAGAGTTCTGACCTTCATAATTTGATTTCTAGTGAACGCAAAATGATGAGCGATTAAAAGTTCTTGAATTGCACGAGGTCTCTGAAAATATCTAGAACTCCAAAGGACCCGTGTGTGTGTGTGTGTGTGTGTGTGTGTGTGTGTGTGTGTGTGTGTGTGTAGCAATGACCACATTTGCAATGCATTCAGCTGCTGCCCTGCTTGTCCACCTCCGCCATTTGACCCTTCCTGTGTCCTTTCTCCTGTTCTATCTTCATCACTGACACCCTTCTCCACCTTACCCTCAGCCTATTCCAGGCCTCAGCAATTGGTTGGCATGGAAACAGATCAGCCTGCCTGGTAGGAGGGATGCTCTGTTTCCAAGTGAAAATGGCAGAAATTCAAGTGCGATTCACTTCCAGCCGTCTTAACCCCTTGCGTTCATTCCTCTATTCAAAACTTCCCTGTAACTCCTAGACACCTGCTGTGTGAAGAAGCCATCTCAATTCAGCCTCTTCCTGCCTTTGCCCCCTCCTGTGTGGGGCCCCAGGGAGCACCCTGCCCTTTCCCCTCTCCCTCCAATGGTATGGGCTTTTTCTTTGGTCTGTGCACCGTCTCCTCCATCTCTCCGTCTAAAAGGTCCACGGTGAATCTTGAAGTCAGTCACCACGCCTTCCACAAAGCTTTCCCCAGTCACACCCATACCCCTCCCTTCTCGTGACTGGACAGAACTGAAGGTGGTGTGACTCTTCCCCGGCAGACTGTGCAGGAAGAGCACCCATGTTTCCACACTCCTGGGGCGGGTTTTGGCTCTGTCAGTCACCAGACTTGAAATTTTATGTGAGTCACCACAGGGCCTCACTTTTCTCAAACCTAACATGCTATTTATCAGGTGTGGGCCACACATTGAGCACTTTCTCATTTAATTGACACCAGTTAAATGAAAAGGGGGCACGGTATTACTGATCTCCTTTTACAAGAATATTTGGATTCAAATCTGAGGAGTTGGCCTTAAATCACTCAGCTTCCAAATGGGAGAGCCAAGAGTATGCCCAGACCTGATTGTGTGTATGAAAAACACCTGACACTATATTCCCTCAGGGAGGAGGAAGGGCTGGCCGACCCCATGGATGGATAAGTACATCAGTAAACCCTTGCCTGTCAAGAGTATGATATGGCCCTGTCCGCTGTAAAGACCCAGATAGACCCCTCCTGTGTTTCAGTAGAAGTTTTCTCCAGACCTGTGGCAAAGATCAAAAATGTAAAACTCGTGGAGCTCCATGTTGTTCCACAAAGTGTGCCTCCTTTCCAGCGATAGCTGGACTCTTGCTCTCAGCCTGAAATAAGGGGCTCTGAAGAGCGGTGAAATCACTGTGGTGGGTGCCGAGTGGATGCAAGCCCGGGCGTCCCGAGATACTGGCTTCGGCGCAACTGAAAGTGCAGCGCATCCGTCCTTGCGCTTCCCCGCTGGTCAGGGCGGCACTGAAGACCACAGCGAAATGAGCACCATCCAAGTGCTCAGAGCTAACTTAGAGCGAAGGCGATCGATCGATAAGCATTTGCCAGCGCTTGGACCTGAGTCCAGATTCTCAGGAGCCCACACTAAGTGAATTGGCATCTCACAGCTCCCATGACCTGGCAGGAGAAGGTGCAGGCTAGTCAGCCTGGCGTGAGCAACAAAGAGCGGGAAGAAACCTCCGTTCCAAAGAAGGTGGAAAACAAGACCAGCACCTCTTAGCTTTACGCATGTACCCCACACTTACACACAAACACACTCACGAATGCACATACAAAAATACACATACATGCCATACACGTGCATACAACACACACGGGCACATACACAAATACATATACATGTCATATAGGCGTATTTCTGCACGCGTGCACACACACATTAATCTTTGGCGAAATTATTTGGTGCTGTCCAGTATGTTTTACTGTTTTCTTTTCTAACCAATAATTTAGCCAAGAAGCAGGAAAAATAAAAGATGTGGTCTTATTCAAATACTTCTATTTTTATACACAGAGAAATATTTTTTAAAAATCTCATTTAATGAAACGATTCTGTGCTGCTGCCAAGTATATGTAAATAACGCTTTGGATCTCAAAAGCAAAGAACAAAGCGTACGAGTGTATCTGGGGCATGCACCCCGTTTCTAAGTAGCATGCTACACCAGGAGACCTGGTTCCCAGGGCTACTGATTTCCAAATTACAGTGGCAAGATTAGAACACAGCACGGTCTCCATAGGACCCCAGGAGCAGTGGATATGTGTTCCCCTTTGGTCCTGTGGCCAATATTGCCTGTTAACCCTTCCCCATTTTCCCTTCCCTTCCCTTTCTTTTCTCATCCCCCATCCCTTTCTCCCTTCTTCTCTTCCTTCTTCCTTCATTACACTTCATGTACTAAACCCATTTCCTTCTGTATCAAAATAAATATTTTGAACTAAAACATAGAATGGAAAACAAATACCACAGCCCAAAACATGTGTAGGTATAATTTCTAATGCCTAAATTATAATCCATTCCATCTACCAACGTAAATGGACTAGACCAATTATTTTTATTGAATATTTATTTTTATCTTAGTGCTGGTTAATTTTTAGAAAAATGAAAGGGTGAGAATACTAAATATCAATGGGTATAATGTATATTGTTTGGGTGTATGTGTGTAAAGTATTAAATGTTTTGTGTTGCATGTGTGGTACATGTACTTGTTAAAATAGATGTGTGTATTATTTTGGTGCATGTGTATAAAATGTGTATGTTTTATGTGGTGCATGTCCTTGTTAGAGTAGGTGCGTACGTGCGTGCGTGCATGCTTGTATGCGTGTGAAGGCAGAGGAAGATGTTTTTCCTTAATTCCTTAATTGCTCCTCACAATTTTTTGAGACAGGGTCTCTCATTGATCCTGAAGCTCACTGATTGGACTGGGCTGGCTGGCCAGTGGTCTGCAGGAATCCACCCATCTCTGTCTCCATCCCAGGGATGGGTTATAAGCACCTGTCCCTATGCCCTACGCTTGCCTTTTATTTGGTTTCTGGGAATCTGAACTCAGGTCTCATGTTTGTGGTTCGGGGGCTTTACCCATTGAGCCACATCCCCAGCCCTTTTTCTTAATTTTGATGGAACCCATACTGAAAGGCAGTACTGTCAAGTGTTGATAAGATAATTTAGGTTCTAATTTCTTTCCTCTAGCCATCTTGGGAGAGCTGTATATATTCTCCAAGTCCTTGTTTTCTCCTCTTTCCTTTGTGGATCCCCACAGTACCAACCTCCTAATCATGTTGTTCAGGTGAAATCACACTCTTCATAAGATGCTCACCAGCAGCATCCGGCACGCTTCATATAACAGATGACTGGTAAATATCAGCCTCTAGTTATTAACTCAATAGATCGGTAGGAGGACTAAATGAGACAACAGGACATTAAGTTGTGTGACATTTTTCTAGACAATAAAGAACTGTGCCATGACCATTAGACCCATCATGGCTAGGACCGGCTCCTAGCCCTCCATCTGTTCCATAGTTAGTATAATGATGGAGGAAGGTCATTGGTTAAGTAATAAAGAAACTGCTTGGCCTCATAGGTTATAAAACATAGGTAGGAGAAGTAAACAGAACAAAATGCTGGGAGGAAGAGGAAGTGAGCTCAGACTCGACAGCTCTGCTCTCTGGAAGAGCCATGCAGCTCTTTCCCGGGCAGACGCAATGCAGCCAGCCACCAGGTCAGACATGCTAAATCTTTCCTGGTAAGCGCACCTCATGGTGCTACATAGATTATTAGAAATGGGTTAAGAGGCTGAAACTAATGGGCCAGGCAGTGTTTAAAAAAATATAATTTGTGTGTTGTTATTTCAGGGCATAAGCTAGCAGGCGGCCGGGGTGCTGGGGACGCAGCCCCGCCACTCCAACTACAACAGTATAAAGAGTGCTGCCATTTCTCAGAATTCCTTCATTTGCTTACATGTCAGTCAAATAGCAGCATGGCTGTATGACTTGGCCATTTCCCTTTTGCTCTGTTTCCCATCATGCCTCACGGTAGACACAGTCCACTTCCTCTCCTGGTGCGGGTCAGTGTGTGATCATGAGCTGTGTGAGCCTGGGCCTCCGTTTCTGGCTCTCAATGAAGAGTGCATGAGCAGGTCAAGGCTATCTCTGAAATCTCGTCTGGTCGGACATCTACTAACTCTCAGATCTTTTTAACTGACAGCCTAGGAGAGCCGTGGAAAATAGAGACCCAAGTCTCGGGGACCTACTGCCCCCCAAGTTTTAAATGTCTGCATGGGAGCTGGGGAGATGGCTTCATGTATTTCTGCTCATAGAGGCTGAGTAAAACAACACATGCCTGTCGCTCCTGCACGAAGGGAAAGTGACAGACAGATCTCTAGGTCCTATGACCTAGAGTAGCCGAACATATAACAAGCAGGTTTAATAAGAGACCTTGTCTCAAGTGAAGATTGAGAAGCAGTAAATAAACACTCCCAGAGGCAGGCTCTGGCCTCTACACACATCCTCATGGACAAGTACACCTAGATACACACACGGACATACACACACACACACACCTCACATAGAGCAAGTCTGATAAAATAAATAAAGATCAGACAGGATTAGGAGAATTCTGATACTGTCATCTACCGTCCACTTTCCCTTGTCAAGGCATTGGGGGTTGTGGTATCAGGGAAAGCAGCTTCTTAAGAAGAATCAGCTTTGCCAGGGTCTCACCATCTATACATCACAGCGTGTCTCAGAGTGTTCCATATTCCCTGCGTCCATGTGCCAGCCCTTGCCCTTAAAGCCTAATTACATGGCTTCTTCAAGGCCATGCCGACTTAGGAATATCTAAGAGAGCCATTGGGCCCCAGCATAGCTAGTTCAATTGGATTTTCTTTCTTTGGGAATAGAAGGGGGTTATACTTCTATTTCCCAAGCTTCTCCTCTTTCGCTTCTTGGCTTTGTTAGCTCCAGTGCCAGTAACTACTGAAAATGTCAGGCTTTTTCAGCACTGCACTCAGGTTGGCTCAGGGAATAGAAGCAGGAATGGGGAGAAGCGAGTATGTATGCAAAGAGCTACACGCGCTCCCAGACACTTCCAGCGTTGCCAGTAATGGGAAGCGTGTTCCTGTTTGGGGTCTGAATATCAATTCTTAGATGATTTCCTGGATTCAGTTTCTCGTACGCTTTCATGCGTGTGGCTGTAGAAACCAAGCCAGCTTAATGGAAAAGCTCAGCGTTCTCTCACCCTGAGCTCCCAAGGCTCCTCCATCTGCTCCGATGGCACCGGGAGCCAGGAAGGAGCCACAGAGCCAGATTCCTCATTAGCAGTAAACCTGTTGGGTCAAGAACAGGGAAGGATCTGGAGCCCTGCTGGGACATGTTGGGCACAAGGCTGGTGATGGTTATCTTTGATCTGAGATGGGGTAATCGGGCGTGCCTGAAATTCAAGATCGCCTGGATCAAGATGCTTTCTATATTCTTTATGATTTAGTCTGTGAATTCCTAGGAGACACTGGACAAGGGAAAGGACCCCTCTTGCCAACTTCTCATTGGTTATTCTCTTCTCTGATGTACTTCCATGATTGTGTGTGTGTGTGTGTGTGTGTGTGTGTGTGTGTGTGTGTGTGTGTGTGTGTAGTATATACAGAATTTGTCAAGGTCTCATGTGGTTTGTCTTAATGTTTTACTTAATCCTTTTTTGTTTTATTTATCTGTTTATTCTGAGAGGTCTCACAACATAAGCCTGGCTAGCCTATAGCTCACTATGTAGACAAGTCTGGCCTCTGTCTCACAGAGATATGCCTACCTCTGCATCCCAAGTAGAGGGATTAAAGGCGTGTACACCATGCCCATCAAAGAGAGCTGTGCGGATGTGCTGGCCATTCTGCCTGGCTATCACTGTTGGCAGAAAAGGAGCTCTTTGGACTCCAGGGGCTTCGGGATGGAATGTGTGTATAACCCTATCAGCAGTTGTTGTGATGAACTGTTTTTTTCTGTTGTGTTGAAGAAAAAAACAACGACTAATTAGGGACCCTTGGTTGTATAACAGAACCCCAATATGGTGTGTTGCATTTAAAATTATAATCACAGAGCTATAAATAAGAAAGAAAGTCTCCTTCCATTAGCCTGCTGTTGTAACAAACAGCATTGCCAACTCTGTCGAGCTGCATTAGAGCCAGCCATAGCGTCTGAAGGCAACTCTGGTCTGTTTAGCTGGTGTGATTACATAAAGAAACACAGTTCAGTGGGTCTGAATATTTTAAAACACACATCTACACAATCACACTACGAAGAACTTCCCAGGGCCATTCTGTCCAATCCAATCCCTTACTCCTACTCGGAAGGGTAACCCCGGTTCTCACGTTACACTATAGGTTAGTCTAGCCTTTTCATATGAATTAGTCTGTACTGCTTTTGTTCTTGTATATCTGGTTTATTTGACGACACATGATGTTTTTAAGAGCCTTTCATATTTTCTTGTGTTTCGGCGGTCTGTTATAGTTTACAACTTGACCTGTCGGTCTATTGTATAAACACAACATACACCCCAGCACATGCAACGGCACAGGACAACGTTCGGGAGTTGGTACTCACCTCCCGCCATGTGTCCCTCTATTGAAGGCGCTAGTATGAGATTTCCAGTTGGGGTTACTATGGATAAAGCCGCTATAAGCATTCTTGTACACGTATGGAAGAAATACGCACTTGTTTCTGATGCGTATCGTGAGGCTATATGTACATACTTTAAGCACCTAGACAATCTGATACACATTCTTTGAATAAGTAGCTAGACTCTTTTCGAAGGGCATTTGTAGGGATCGTTATGGTGGCCGTGCTGCTGTCACAGGTAAGAAGAAGAACAGATAGTGGAGGCCAACAGCCCTCACCAGGGAGCTCATGACACAATTTCCTAAATGCGTTTATTGCCGTGGTTTCCTGTGTGAAGCCACGAGACTGGAGCTCGGTGAGCTGCCCAGAGGCCCAGGCGGCCGGGGTGGGCTGATGGTCCTGACCCATGTTTTCTATGAGTTCAAGGAAAATGAGAGGTGTTGGCAGACACGGAAAGACCTTTAGGTACCTCCGAACCTTGTTGCCCCCTGATCGGGTTATACTTTAAATTCTGGCTACGCCCTGCCCTTAGTTAAGTGGAAAGTGTCTACAGATCTCCATCCTCAAGTGTGAACCAGCTCCAAGCTCTCTGCTCAGTACATCACAGTGGTTCTCAACCTTCCTCAAGCTGCAAACCTTTAATACAGTTCCTTATACTGTGGAAACCCCATCCAGAAAATGATTTCCTTGCTACTTGAGAACTGTAATTTTCCACTGTTATGAATTGTAATGTAAATATCAGATTTGAGCCCAGAGAAGGGTTGAAACCCACAGGTTAAGAAACAATGCTGCAGAGGTTTAAATTTCCTCTACTGAGGGAGGTGAAGAGGTTAAAACTGTCAGTCTTGTGTTTGTGTAAATCTTAAGCACACGAGGAGAAGCAGTTTGAGTGGCCCTTTGTTCAAACGGAATTAAAACACCCTGGTCACTGGCACTTTTGTGAAATGACTCTGCCAGGCTAGAGTGCCCTGGGTGGAGTCACCCCTCAGTGTGCGGCTTCCAGCCCGTTCTCACAGGCGGCTAAAACACCATGATAGCCAACCGCTCTGCCCTATGCTGCCACCATCCTTTCATGGCTTGACAGCAGAGGCGCTGGCTGCCATGGGAAGACGTGCGACTCTTACATTACTGAACGTTAACGAGAGCTTAACTCACAGTGCTGCGCTTAGCTCTGTGGGACCTTTGAACTCTTTTGGTAAGAGCCTCCAGAGCAGCCCAGACAGACTTCCCACCGCTTACAGCAGCTCTACCGTTACCAGGTAACTTGAAGTAGTTCTTAAGGGCTGAGTCTCAGTTATTTCCTATGGAAAAAGACCTGGGCTGATGCCGGTCTCGTAGGGTTCCTGTAGGGGTCAACATGGTACGGAGTGAGCACTCCCTTGCCTTTGCTAGAGCCGCCGTTTCCCAGCAGCCTTTGCTCATTGCTGTGGAAACCGCCTAGACCCTTTCTGGTTTGGTTTGGTTTTTTGGTTCTTGCTTGCTATGGCTTGTTTTTTCCTCACACCCTTCAGTAGGATTTTTGAATGGGTCTCGGAACGTTCATCCCCTTTCTTTAAATGACAACAATGCTAACAGATTTTATTAAGAGATCAAGCTGGCTTTGATGAGCAGTTTGTCAGGGAGGGAGCATTCCAGCTAAAGGTACAAGGTAAGTTGCACCAGTGAGCCCAGGAGAGGCAGTAAAGAGCTGAAGAAAGAATTGCCCCGAGTGAAACCTGATAGGCCATTTCAGAGCTACCTTCCAGTTGGCAGAGGCTCCTAAAGGTGCTAACTCAGCTGAGCTGGGGCCCTTCCGACTGGTGGCTGTGAAACTCGGGGTCGGTTTGGAAAACTGCCCGTTTCAAAATTCCCTTCAATTGCTTGGCACACAGCACGGTCCCTTGGGCCTACAGCAGGGGCTCAGTCAAATCAATGGCTCCCCATAAATTTCATTTAACACCTCTTATAGTTAAAAAAAAATCGATTCGTCTGTAATTTTCAGTCCAGTGTATTTTTAGAGCCATTTTGGGCTCACAGCAAAATGGTGAGGAAGGTAAAAACAGGTCCATTTGCTTCCCGTCCCCACACGTACAGGCTCCGGTCATCATCAAATCCTCCTCGGAGCTGTGTCTACATTGACACAACCAGTGCACTTGGTTGGCATCCACAGTCTGCATTAAGATTATTTTGCACGAGATTGGAGAAAATTATGGATGATGACAAAAAAAAATCCTCTCTGTATGTGTGTGCGTGCACGTGTATGTGTGCATATATGTGTGATGCACATATTATATATGGGCAAGTATTTTTGCACATGCGGGAGAGTGTGGTGACCAGAGGCATTTTGAGAGTTTCACTCTAGAGCTCAGAATTTGAGTCTGTTTCTGACTAGACCTGTAGTCCACTGCGTGACCCAACCGGCTGCCTCACAAGTTCCTAGGATCCTTCCTGTCTATCCACCAGTCCTGGGTCTCTGCACTGCCACACCTGGCTTCTACTGCGGTTGTCAAAGGTTCAAACTCAAGTCCTTGCGCCTGCATAGCAAGCCCTTGAGCCGCTGGGCCATCTCCCTTGCTTCTAGGCTTTTGAGAGAACACATTTTTCAGTTTCAAGAAACATCTGCTCAGGAGAAAAGAGGGTTTGTGTGTGCGGTGGAGAGTTCAGTTCCTCAAGAAGACAAAGCCTGCGTTGACCAGATTAGGATTCCAAGAGAGTTGTTAAAAGGGGATAAAAAGACTTCAAAATAATTGCACTAAATAAACAACAACAAAAAAATGATTCTTGGAATGTTTACTCAAGATCACACTTGAAATCGAGCACTGATCCTGGAGAGTCATTTGCCTGGGGGCTAAAGAGAATTTGACATTGGTGCAGTGTGTCTTCCTGTGTAAAAGAAGCACCTTGAAGTATTGTCCTGGTGGCTATAGTAAATACTGAAAATAAGTTTCTTAGTCTATTTGGAGTCTTGGCATGAAAGCGTTCATCACCGCGGTGCTGACGTTTTGTTTTTAATTTAGTTTCCTAAGCTCTTCCAGCACATTCTGCAAGTGTGCTCTGAGATGTTCTTGAATATAGTTCTGCTGAGCCACAAACATGAATTATTTATTTTGAAAACTGTATTTGCAGCTCCTAGTGCCTCCAGGATAGAGGACTGAAAATCTTCAGCTCTTGTATCTGGAGTTTCTGAGGTGAATGTGATATGAATTGGGAGGGGAATGTCGAGCACACCCATAGATGATAAAAGGTGCTATGTAGACCATTCCATGTGGGGAATTGTAAGGCAACCAACAACATTACCAAAGCGCTACTGAAAAATAGACAAAGGCTTTAAGAAATACGGGAAAAAAAACACAAAGTCCTTACTGACATAGGAAAATTGCTGTAGATTATTAATAATCAAGAAATTGTTAATTTAACTGCAACAAGGAACCATTTCACATTCATTAAATCAGTAAAAATTTCAAGTTCAATAGATCCAAGAGTCAGAAAGGATAGAGACGGGGTGGTTTTTCTGTACTGCACCAACTGCTGTGGAGTCGATATGACATTATCTATTAAAACCAAACGTTCCACCCAACAGCTTGAGCCGGGCGGTGGTGGTGCACGCCTTTAATCCCAGCACTCGGGAGGCAGAGGCAGGCAGATCTCTGTGAGTTCGAGACCAGCCTGGTCTACAGAGCTAGTTCCAGGACAGGCTCCAAAGCCACAGAGAAACCCTATCTCGAAAAACCAAAAAAAAAAAAATAAATAAATAATAAAAAAATAACCACCCAACAGCTTGCATGTACTGATGAGAGACCTGTAAAAGTATCACTGTTAATAACACAGTTAATAAAAACCTAAAGATCACCTAACATAGAAAAGACAAAGCATGGTACGTAAGAAATTTAACAGCATGAGTGAGAAACTGCTGGATACCACCACATGAGAAGCCAAAACAAATGCAGTGTGGGGTGGGGATGCTGTAGAGCTGAAAACACCTGCCTGCCATGCAGGAGACCCTGGGTTTGTTCCCCAGCATTGCCGTACAGAAAAGTAAAATGTGAAGAAAGGAGACTACTGTTTGCGGGGTGATCATGTTGCTTCAATCCTCCTTTAAACAGGCGAGACTTAATTATAAATAACTCTGGACTAGAAATATGGCACCTGGTCAGCAGTGCTGAATGTCTGCTACTATTCCCTGGGTATCTTCCTGAGCTCCTGGTTCTAACACTATGGGGAAAAAATGTAATTTATGCCCTGGCAATGCTGAAGCATGCATGGGCAGCCCATATATGGCCATTCTGTTGAACATGTTCATATTGGGTTTCATGATCTAAGTTGGTGAGGACCACTGACTAGGTCCCTTCCTCAAGAGGGTACCAGATCTCAATAACAGATGGTTGTGAGCCACTATGAGGTTGCTGGGAGTTGAACTCAGGACCTTTGGAAGAGCAGGCAGTGCTTGTAATCACTGAGCCATTTCTCCTGCCCAACACTGTGAGGCAGTTAGCAATTTTCCAACTTTGCAGAAAGGAGCCAAGGGACTGTTCTGCAACTCGGATTCGGTTTGCAATGCCCAGGCCTTGCTGGCTCCCTTCTGCCACACCCATTCTGTTTCTTGAACTAACACTTTCCCCTACAAGAGACCAGTATTAGCGATAACTTAATCGAAGTTTTAGGGCGAATGGCATCTTTATCACCCTTGCATCCGTCCCTTCTCTGCTGTAACTTCCCATAAGCATGCAAAGCTGACTCTGGGAGCTTCGTGCGTCTCCTGCTGATAGGATGGTGCTGTGCCTTCCTGGAAAATAATGACCCAAGAGGGCTAATCGGCATGAAGGTACACGCATTTCACTCCGTGTTGTGTCAGGCCGTGGGTCAATTCAATTACATTTTTCATAATGACCAGATTTTCATCCTGGGACATGTCAGATAATTGGCTGCAGTGAGAAATCATTTGTAGGAAAATGAATGAGGTCGGCCAGCAGAAGGGTTCGTCCGTCTCCAGAAGTGATGTTTGAATCCATCTCCAGAAGTGATGTTTGAATCCATCTCCAGAAGTGATATTTGAAATCCGGAAATGCACGCTGCTCGCTTCCTCCGTCTGGGATTTTTCCCCGCGGCAGCACATTGATCTCCCCGCTACCCTGCTGTGGTTGCGCACAGACCTTGTCTCTCTGCCCGGGACAAAGCACCCTGTGACAAATCTCCTTGCAGATTGGAGTCTGACTTGTCGGCAAGAATCCTGGCAGGTCTGACATCTCCATATAATATGGCGACAGTTCTGTTCTCAATACATGGCACCAGGAGCCATAGAAATCGGGAGTGGGGGTGGAGCAGGGAGCCGTGTTGATTTGTAGCGACAGTTTGCAAACTTGGTCAGTAAGCCGAAATGTCTGGGAAGCTATTAGTTGGCCCAGACAAATGACAAGAGAATCCCTCACCCCATCGCACACTTAACAGTTCAGTAGACATGGTACCTGCAAAAATCCAGCTGTAGAAAATACTGATTTGTCTAGCTTGCTGTCCCAAACTCTTGGCCATGGCATTCAGGCTCCTTTGCAAAGTAACAACAGAGTAGTCCATGTCCTGCCAACGTGAAGCTGTCTTGCAACATTTCTTCAAGAGATACTTTTTAGTCATTGACTATACCTGCATCCTGCTGACACTAGAGCATCTCATTCTATCACCGTATGCCTCTGGTGATATCAGGAACGGACTTCTGAGGTAAATCACAGCACCGTGTGGCTCACATGAAGGGACTGAAGTACCCAGCAAATGTGTGGTACACCTGTGGTATGCTTTTCCCAATTCCCAAACCAACGGGGCTCCGCGTTATTCTCAGCTGTCTTTCCTCCCTCTCAAATCTGGAGGCAGCTAGAATCCTTGTAGGCTGTCAGGCTGCTTTGGCACACAGGGCAAAGCCTGCTGCAGTCTCTCTTAGGGATCACTGTGGAAGAGCGTTGTCTAAACAACCCCTCTAGGCTTCTTCCTGTGGAGGTAACTGAGCTTGAAATAGGAAGGAGGAGATTCCGGAGGTACCAAAGGTTTATGGAACAAGATACTGTGTGGAGGTGGGCTCCAGAGTCATTGACCCAATAGCAAGGCTCCCCCTAGTGGACAGTCAAGCATCAGTTGGCCTGAGAGGACCCTACCTCCTCTGGATCACCTCTGTGCTGACAATGAACTCATTCTCAACTCACTATTAACTCTAGGTTACCAAACTTGGGGATTTAATTGTATACAATAATGAGTGAAAGTCACGCGGTCATGGGAGAAGAAGAGACAGAGAAGGGTCTTCAAGAAAAACATTGCATGCTTGTCAACCAAAACTTAGCTTTAACAGAGAAACACCAAACTGATAGACTCAACATGCCATTAGGAAGTCAATATAGAGTACATATGCTTTGTCTAGGTCTTGATAAACAAGGCCAAATCTTGTCCTCAGGAGGCACAAAGGCTATAGGAGATGGACGGTACATACGTGACCACCTTAAAAGATCTGTCATTTCAAGTTCAGTTGCCATTTTTCTGGTTAGTGCATTAGTGACAGGAAAGATAGTTTTCTCCCAAACCTAAGATGGTTGGGTATTCTTGGAAATACTGGTGTTGATCAGAAACCCAGGCACAAGAAGGGAGTATTCCGGCCTAAGGTTGCCATATGAGCAAGAATGTGTCAAATAGCCCTGTGCCTTCAAGGATATGCTATGGGGAGGCAGTCCGCACAACCAGGGCTTAATTGGGAGGAGTTAAAGAAGAGAGTGTGCAAAGCTAGAGGTAACCAAGCCGTCTCTGGAAGCATTTTTGCTTATCCCGTATCATATGTATAGACAAGCTGAAGCCCACTGGAGAGCCACTAAAGGAAGTTCTGTCTTGCTTTTTAATTCAACAGCTAAAGGGATGAGACCTGGTTTTAGTTAACTTATTCTTGCTGAATACAGTGCTCCGTGGGACTTGTAGATAATGCCAGAAATGGGGAAACCAATTAGGCTGGTGTAGCCATCCCAGCCAGAAATTTTAAGGATCTGAGTTAGGGCCTGGAGGAAGGTGGAGGAAATGGGGCCCATGGAAACAGCCTAAGGGTGTAATATGGTCTTCGAATGTGTGGCAGATTTAGGGCAGGGGCAGGCAGCTTCATGCTCCTCAGTAGCCTTGAAGACATCACTGCCTGATTCATATTGCTACAAATAATATACTGAAAATATCCAGGTCTCTTCAGAAGAGCAAATTGGAGGCCTCTGACTGCTCATTCGGTGACGTTTGTAACATACAGGAAGTTCTGCCTCAACCTAGTGTACAGTTTTAATCAGCGAGTTTCACTATATGTGAAGATGTAAATGTTGTGTAAGTGGTGTTCAATTATCTCTGTGTATATTGCACATCATTTAACTCTCAAGGTAGTCCTGTTGGGACTGTGTCGCTGAATCCAAATGCACATGAGCAGTCTAAAGCTGCAGTAGAAATGTTTGAGAGACACACACCTAGAAGTGTCAGTCATTTGGATACCAAGGCCCAGGTTCTGTCTCTTGCACAGTCACAAGCCAGATCTGACACAATGAACAGTCACATTCTGATTGAAATAAAGAAGCATTCCATGTCACTAAAGTCCAATGTGTGCTTGCGGTCTGCGCTCTCATTCACTTTCTGCTGTCGTCATCGATGCTTTTGAGGGAAGTAAGTAGGTAATATCTTAAAAATAAATCACCACGGAGAACAGGCAGTACTTGTATAGAGCGGACAAGCCCACCATCAGCAGGTGATGTCATCTTACCTTCCCTTTCTCAGAAATGCAAAATTAAATACCCTGTCTTGTTCCCATGGAACATGAAATGATTGAGAAGTAGATGTAAATACCAAACAATATCAACAGCTTAAGGAGTGTCGAGCAATGAACGTGGTCTTTCGCTTGCCCCCGCTTCTTCAGCCTAGCCAGGCCATTTAATTGTGTTCTGCCTCAAACTCATCAGCAGCAAAATGAGAGTGATAATATTTGCCTTTTGAGAACGTTATGAAGATGAGCATAAGAAATGTTAGTATCCTGAAAGGTCAAATATTATGTACCACTGCAGAGTTTATTTTTAGTTTATGAGTTTTTGGATAGAAGTAGAAATTTTCCCTATTTCTTTTCTTCAACTGCCATTTTTTACAAGCAGAGGTATGAGGTAATTAAGGTGTAGCTCCCAGGTGAGGTTTGTGGTCCTGCTATCCATGTGACATAGGAACCAGGCTGCCATCTTTGTGATTTAATCTTCTTTTGTCTTTGAAGATAGGATGGCTATTTGTCCATCCCCCACTTCTAGGTGTGATTGTTTAGTACTGGACGTGACTGGCATGGGGCTAACACTGAGTATGCCAGCTCCCCAATCTCAGGTCTCATAGGACCCCCTCACTCGGGAGAGAGAACACATGTACCCGTAATAAGTGCCGACGAAAATCTGATTCCAGTGGGGGATCTAGAGTTTGAATAGAAATCCATGTTGCTCTGAAAATGAAGCAACTAGTTTTAGAGTGGGTTCATTTGCGGAAGGTGTTGAGTGGACAGGATAACCAAACCAGAGAGGAAAGAAAGGTGTTTGCTTCAGACAGCAAAAAGGGCATAAACAAAAGACAATGTAGAAATAAGATTGAAAACGAGAATGCGGAAGGCTCTGCATGTAGTTGCACACGTCTGTGCTCCTAGAACTTTGTAGGTTGAGGCAAGAGGACCACGTGTTCTAAGCCAGCCTAGGCTACAGATTAAAATCTTGTCTCAGAACACAAGGTAAAGAATGTGGGGATAAGCAGATAAATGACGCGTTGGGACAAGGAATGTTGTATGATTAAAACATAGAAACGATAAATTTAATCTTCTACCACAGAAGGTTGGTTTCAGGGGTGAAGGGTCTTAGGTAAGTTGAGACTCCGTGCAAACAATGAAGAGTTGCCACAGTGGGAAGATGCTATCATATTGGTGACTTAGAGATCATCCCGACTGCAGTGGGAGGCCGGATTAAAGCTGGCTGGGACCTGAGGTTAGGAATCCAATGAGGGTGAGTTGTGGTAACATTGGCAAAGATTTGAAAGACTGGAGTTAAGGCCAAGACAATGAGGTTGAGTAAGACCGACTGAGACAGTATTTGCAGTTAGACTCGATAGCAGCAGTGTGTTAGAAGGAAAGGAGGAAGTCAGAGATGACCCCGAAGGTTTGGGCATGGGTGGCAGAATGGCCAAAAATGAGACATAGGAGGTACAGGTACTATTATGTTACAGAAGGGGTTTTTATTTTTATCTTTTAGTTAGTACACAATATAACCTTTTCATAGGTGTGCGTCACTGTTCCTTTCACATATTCAGCCTCCTCAGCCCTCCTCTAGCCCTCCCCACCCTCCCCCGAAAAGGATTTCCCAATACGTTGACTTGATGGGGGACGGGTATGGTACATATGTACGTGGGGCCCGGGACAACCCAGGATGCTTTTGTGCATGTTGGGCGGTGGTTTTGTTTTATCTGAGAGGTGACATCCCACTGACCTTAAATCTAGCCACGTAGCCTCAGCTGGGTGGCCAGTGATCTGCCTTTCTTTGCCTCCCCAGCACAGAGGCAACAAGCATGCCACCCCCCCCCCCAGCTACTCTCACCTGGCTCTGGGGATCGAACACGGGTCCTCATGCTTGCACGGCCAGCAGTTACCCTCTCTTCCCAGCTTTAATGGATCGCCTCTAAGTGAGGAGAAGACTTCTTCCGCTTGGGCCGTCGTAGTCAGCAAGGTTTTGTCCACAGTGAACCATGCGTGATGGTCACACTTCTTTTCAGCCTTGTTGGCGCGCATATTTTATTTGACTTTATTACCTGGCACAAGCTGATCTATGCCAGGTGTAGCAGCAGCTGTGGTGGGAGACTTCTGTGCTCAGGCCATGTTCTTACAAGTATCACAAATAAACTGATATATTGTAAAGTCTTCATAAACTTTTTTTCTCTTAACATTTGAAAATTCCCTTTCCACCCGAATAATATTTTGGCGTGTTATCACACGATTTGCATATTACAACATCATCTCTGCCTAACAGGGCTTTAGCTGTGAGTTTAGGGCCCAGCAACTTGACAGCAACCGATTATGGTTTCCCTTGAAGCTCTTAGCAAAAGTCTATTCATTAGATTCTTTTATAAAGTACTCTTAATGCTATTTAATGTGTTAAAATGGGGTGCACTTCAGTTAGATAGGATCTCTAAAAGGCAGGGGGATCAGCAAAAATTTATAACGTAATTCCCTTTGCTGGAGCTCAGCCCAGAGCCACATTTGTAATAGCATTTTCAGCCTCCCACAAATAAGGTGGTTGGGAGAAGAGCTACGGCAAGCCAGCCTGCGTAATTCAGTCAAGCTGTAGGCACAGAACCACTTGTACAGTAATACTAAAATTCTGTCGTGGGGCTGGAGAGATGACCCAGCAGCTCAGAGCACTGCTGCCCTTGTGGATGACCCCACGTCAGTTCCCGATACTCAAGTGGCTCACAACTCTCTGGAAATCCACTTCTTGGCATCCAGCATATCCTCCAGGCATCGGTAGGAACCAGGCATGCATGTGGCGGACATACATGCATATGGGCCAAACTTTTATACACATAAAGTAAAAAGTAAATCTTTAAATGGCACCACTAACTTTACACACAGTTATTAATTTTGATCCTTAGATTTTAAACTTGAGAAAAATTTGTCTTACTCCTTGTTCAGAACACAGTGGCCATCAGTAGGTCTCCTCATCTGAAAACCAGCAAGACAACCATCTATACAATCCAATTTTGATAATCAAAAGAAAAGCACATGAAACACTTATAAGATCACTGCTACAACACATTTAACTCTCCAACGACCACTAAAACCCTAGAGCAGCCATCCATCCTTTTCTTCCTAGAGCTCAACAGAGCTGGGGAGAAACCAACCCCATGTCAGCGTGGCCAAATGAAAAACCGGAGGGCCTGGAAGTGATTCCTTATTGCTTCTGAAACTTTCTTGCTCTGAAACAAACCGGCGTGTGTGTGTGTGTGTGTGTGTGGGGGGGAGAGAGAGAGAGAGAGAGAGAGAGAGAGAGAGAGGAGATATTTAGAGCCAAAAGAATACCTTGTTCAGTCTAGCTGTTAGTATTTAGGCATCTGTACTGGCCTGCCCTTGGGGTCCTGACAAGATACATCCAGGAACACAGTGGAACCAGGAGCCAGAAAACAGGAGAACTCTACCCCTGCCTCCTGCCTGACATAAAGCTGTGGTAGTCTCATTCACTGTTGTGGTTCAGCAAGTGGCAGGCTTGCCTTTTTTTTTTAGCTCTAATTCAGCTTGGCTGCCTTGAGCCCACTTCATCTTTGTCCCGAAATCTGGCCCATTTTCAAAGTTATAATAAAAATCACAGTGGAAGCGCACATGCTATCCCAAGAAGTGTTACTCTAAGGAACTTGAGAGTCAAAAGATTACAACCTTCGCAGGGATTGATCCCCGGGGACTCTCGTGATGGAAGCTTAAGACTGAGAAGTTGTGAAGCAACTTCTTTTGTCTGTCTCTTCCTTCTGAGCTGAGTCATAATTCCCCTCCTCGAGGGCAGAGAGATGGCTCTGTAGGAAAAGCATTGATGTATAAGCATGAAGATGTGGGTTCATATCCCAAGTTTTCATGCAGAAGCTGGGCTGATAGGCGTGTACTTGTCATCTGGAAGAGGTAGGTCCTTCAAGGTTTCTGGCCGGTTATTCTGACCAATCAGTGAGAGACTGTCTCAAAAATGTAAGTTAGAGAGAAATCTTGACATCGCCTTAACATCAACCTCAGTCTTCTTTCTATCTATCTATCTATCTATCTATCTATCTATCTATCATCTATCTATCATCTATCTATCTATCATCTATCT
>NC_022023.1:8306289-8308220 GCF_000317375.1 Microtus ochrogaster
ATCTATCTATCTATCTATCTATCATCTATCTATCATCTATCTATCATCTGTCTATCATCTATCTATCCATCTATCTATCATCTATCTATCATCTATCTATCATCTATCTATCTATCATCTATCTATCTATCATCTATCATCTATCTATCATCTATCTATCTATCTATCCCTCTATCCATCTATCCATCTATCTATCTATCTATCATCTATCTATCTATCTATCATCTATCTATCTATTTATCTATCATCTATCTATCATCTATCTATCTATCTATCATCTATCTATCATCTATCTATCTATCTAATCTATCTCTATCTATCTATCATCTATCTATCTATCTATCATCTATCTATCTATCTATCTCTCTCTATCTATCTATCTATCCACACACACACACACACACACACACACACACACACACACACACACACATCAATCCCTCCCCACACACACACTAATGAAAACTAATTCCTCTCTTAATTATCCTTTATACTTGGTTTCTCTTAGTTGCTGTCCTAGGATTCTTCTCTGTTCTCTGTATCTAATAGAAACCTTGATTGCTACAGTCTGGGGAAACATAGCTTCTAATTTTCTGCCTTTTGGACCCATCAAATGCTCTTTAGGCATGCTGTCAGCTTAAACAAGATTCTGCATCTAAAATATCTATGTAAATTAGAGAACAGTATACAACTACATCTCGTGACTATATTCACCAGGCTAAGCCAGACTCTACTGCAGTAATAAATAATCTTTAAATTCACTTAGCACTGTCTATAGCTACTTTTCATCCCACACTATACAAAGGAACATTAAGGCAAAGGTCTGCTGAATGCCTAGAGGGACAGCTGCACAGCGGGGAGAATAGATCCTTGGTAGGTAGGCCAGAAGAGAAAGGACTGCATGTTGAAATATCACAGACCAATGATCAAAGCAAACACACAGCCCTGCTAAGCTGTAGGCTTCCCAGGAAGCCCGGAGAGCACGTGGGTATTTGAGGGCTGTGCATGGCTCATTTCTATTCAGGCTGAGGAAAACAAAGAGCCTTGTTTAAAAAACAAAACCAAACAGTCCTTCCCCTTTTAATCCTGAATTACTGTGATGTTTATGCTTATTTTAGGCTTAAAAATGTGTGTGATTCACTTATATTTAAGTCGCTGAGATGTGGACTTACTCATGCTCTCTGGAGAAAAGGGGTTATTTTATACTGTCACATATAGCATTATTTTATCATTTCTCTCCCAAGCGATGGGTACATTATGACCTAAACAATTTTCTATCTTTATTCTTATAGCTAGGCAAATTTGGTAAATACCAGCTTGATTCCTGGCAGTAGTGGGTTTCTGTCTGACATTTATGATCATTTCTCTCTATTAAAAATCAATTTATACTCACCATTTCTTCTAAGTCTAGCAAATGTGATTCTAAATTTGAGAAACTTTAACGCTAAAGTGGCTATTTAAGTCAAACATCAAGAAAAAATTGATGTGGGAGTCCTTTCTGTATGCTGTGAATACCATTGGTTAATAAAGAAACTGGCTTGGCCTTATAGAGCAGAATAGAACCAGGCGGGGAAAAACTAAACTGAATGCTGGGAAAAAGAAGGCAGAATCAGTGAGAAGCCATGTAGGCCCTCCAGAGAGAGATGCCAGAATTTCCCTGGTAAGCCACAGCTTTGTGGCGATACACAGATAATGGAGATGGGTTAATTTAAGATATGAGTTAGCCAGAAATACACTTAAGCTATTGGACAAACAGTATTGCAAATAATATGGTTTCTGTGTGATTATTTCGGGGCCGAGCAGCCAGGAACAAACAAGTGGCCTCATACTCAAAAAAATTAAGTACAAGCAATAGGTGAGTGTGTGTGTGTGTGTGTGTGTGTGTGTGTGTGTGTGTGTGTGTGTGAGAGAGAGAGAGAGAGAGAGAGAGA
>NC_022023.1:8308320-8334408 GCF_000317375.1 Microtus ochrogaster
GTGTGTGTGTGTGTGTGTGTGTGTGTGTGTGTGTGTGTGAGAGAGAGAGAGAGAGAGAGAGAGAGAGAGAGAGAGAGAGAGAGAGAGAGAGAGACCTGCTGCATAGTAGATACTTTGCAAAGGTCATCTGCCTAAATCTCCAAAAAGCAAGGTAATACATTCATGACCACACAGTTTGATGTAGAAGAAACAGGAGGATAAAATGGGATGCATTTCTTCTAAAGCCTCATTTACTGAGGTCAGGGAAGATCACCTGTGCAGGCCTTGCTGACTAAAATCACAACAAATGCAACTCTGAGAAGGGCATGAGGGGAAACTCTTCTGGCCTCTGCCCTTGGCACTTCACTGCCTGTGTTACACATGTGAGTCCTGCCTCTGAGATTTCCTCACTCACAGAACTCAGACAAGGTGCTTTTAAACTGCTCCATGCCTGGGATCCTCTCTTCTGAAATAAAGGGCTGAAAATGGTGATATGCCCTGTAGCCCCGGGAACAGATTAAGCAGTCAGTACAAGTAAAGGCCTTAGAACTGTTTGGTACTAGATAAATATCAACTGTTGATTTGAATTCTGACCAATGTCCTTTGAAGACATGAGAGAAAATGGAGGAAATAGTAGATTAAAGAACTGAGCGTGCGTACATGCGCACACACGCACAGTTATTTCATTTGATTCACACCACAGTCATATTTAAGCAAGTTAGCCTCATAAGAAAAACCCAAGGCACAGAAATGTATGCATACCAAACTGTAAGGTGCCTGGAATAAAAACCCACACTAGGTCCATTGGGCTGTAGTAGGAAGGATAGTGTTGAAAGTGTGTACTTATTACTACTGCTCTTAATAGGATATGGAAAGCACACCCCTAAATTGGTAAGGGGGCACTTCCCCCTTAAGTTGCTCCTGTTAGAGCATTTATCACAAGTCTATGGAAAGAAAACAAGGTAAGGTCCTTTTCAACCCAAGAAAGGAGTTGGGCATTTTGCCATTCTTGGTTAGCTTAGGATTCAATCCCCCTTGTCCTTTTGTTTCACAGATAAAGAAGATGAGTGTCAGGTTGGCTAAAAGAGAGATTGAGCTGTGTGGCTCAGTGGTAGAACAAGTGTGTAATATAAGCAAGGCCCCTATTCAATCTCCAGCATTACAAAAATTAAAGAGAACGGTTGAAGAGCTAATCCTAGGCCTGGGCCATAGAGAATGAAAGTCAGGGGTGGATCTAGACCCAGAAAGTCATAGCTGGGGCTGCTGCTCCCTGCACAGGCTGCACCTAAAACTGAACTCTTGTCAAAGTGTTGTATGAATGTAGACTTTTGGCAATGCACGCACAAGTGAAGACAAGTGCACAGAGAGACAGTGCAGGCAGGGCAGTCCCCTCTGGGACAGGTCTACTCTGGATGACACGATTAAACATTAAAGAGGTGATTTCTGACTTTTCCTTTTGAATATTTAACATTCAAGCAATATTTCTTCTCTCATGCCAAATACAGAATCAGCAAATGGCTTTTGAACAGAGTGGAATGTCATCCTTATTTAATTGGTATGCCTTTCCTAAAATGAAACTCTCCGTTGAAGGATCATGCAAATTAGCTTCTGCACTACTTCCTGATCCAACTGCATTAGTGTGAAAAGAGCAAGAGCTTTAGAGTTAGACATCTCCAACTTGGTGCCCTCGGCCCCCATACTGGGGCCACAACACACAGATGAACCTTTACTTCTTTCTCTGTTGAGTAGAAATAAAAAGTACCTCATCTGCTGGGTTATTAAAACCTTAGGCAGCAATGCTAGCATGAGCTGGTTGTGTGTCTATATTCCCAGGACCCAGGAAGCTGGGGGCATACATAGTAAGACCACATCCCAAAAGCAGAGATATACAATGTTAGGATGCTATGTCCATGCTGGTCTCTGATCTCAATGCTTTCTCTACATTATTTCCCTATGCCTATATAGTATCTGTAAAGCTCTTGATGCTGAAGCATAGCTGCAGGCGTCCTTAGAATTCCTGACATAATCTTCCCGTGAAGAACTGTTGCTACTACACTTTGTTAACAAACCAGGCTTTTATTGAAAAAGCTCAGGACAGACTTGCAAATTCAATAAATGCAAACGACATGTTGATTATTTTGCTGGTTGATGAGAATGACCCATCAGGAGGGAGGAGTGAAGTCCACAAGCCTACTTTGAGTGACCTTGGGCTTCTCTCCTCTGTGAGGACACTGACAACATCTTAGACCATTCTTCCATCCCCAGAACATATTGTTCCACGTGCACTGGAGTGGCACCATGCTGGTGAGAGCTGGGCACGCTCTAGATGTGTGTTCAGGTTAGTGGGTAGTAGCTACAAATTGCTTTTCATCTCTTTGGAGACTTTATTACATGTTGAAGGATCTAGGACGGTCAATTAATGTCCCCTTGTTGAAATTTCACTCTTATCGTTATCTAATTACCTTCCTTGAAGTGGGTGATAAACAGTCTCTGCTCTGAAATATGACAGTTATTTTGTTTGATTTTTGTTTCCTGTTATCAGGGCAGCCATTTGCGTTTCCTTTTGACTACTGTTAGCATGGTGCATCTTTCCCCACCCCTTTCAGGCTTACTCAGCTGTGGCAATATTTAATGTCTATTTCTCATGCCCTCATACAACTGCATCGTCATCATACCCTCTGAAGCCTCTGCCTTGTAATGGAGGTGTTTATAATCAGCGTGCTTAAGATGACACACAGAGATGTTTAAAGTGCAATACCTTGCGGTAATTATTTTGTCCCTCTTTCTGATTGTTTGGGGGTAATTATTGAAGTTGGACCTCATCTCCTCTGTTACTTACTCACTGTGATTGTGTTTATTGTTGTGTCAGCAGAAGCTTTACCCTTATACAGTCAGTAGCGCACATCTTTAACTTACGTGGTCTAGCAGAACACCAAGCACTGTGGTAGAGCCTTGCAAAGTAGTTTCTGCCCTTCCAGCTTTAGTGATGTCATCATCCATTTTTAGCTATGCATATACGTGTGCAGACATCAATTTTCATTTTTTATTTTATTATTGAGGGGGTGGTTTGAGACAGGGTTTCTCTGCGTAACAGCACTGGTTGTCCTGGAACTCACTTTGTAGACCAGGCTGGCCTTGGAGTCACTGAGATCCACCCGTCTCTGCCTCTGACAATGCTGGGTTCAAAGGTGTGCACCACCACCGCCCAGCGCCCATTTTTATTTTTGGTACATTTGTGTGCCGATACATGATTTTTCCTTCATGTCTCTTATCCTTTGTAGTATTGAGACTCTTGAGTCTAAACTTTCATGCTTTTCAATAAAATTTAGGAAAATATTATTAGCCATGATTACTTTAAACACCGTTTCTCACTTTCTCTTTCACCTCCGCTCTATTATTCCAGTTACATATATGCTCCTTTACTTGTAATGTCTCTCACCTCACTGATATTTGTGTCTTCTCCCTCTTTTTATACGCTAATATGTAAGTATAGAGACTGTTACATCAATGGGCAGCCATATTAATATGCACGTGCTATTTTCTAACAAATGATTTTTCTCACTATTTCTCTTGCACTCCCTAATCTTTTCTCTGAAGCATCTAATTCATCATTAAGTCTATATTTTTGCAGCTGGTGTAGTTTTAATTATTATAAGTTCACCGAAGAAGGACGCTTAAAAACATTGTTTCTGTTTTAAATTAATTTTTCATATCTCTGTTTTAAATTGATGGCCCTCTGGAAATCAGTGTAGAAGCCTTGTAATGTTCTTTTCTGGTTAAGTTTAGCATTCAAGTCAGTTTCAAGTTGGTTTTGATCAGTTAACTTTTTCTCCTTCTCATTGGTTCTGTTTCCCTGCTTCTGGGCATGCTTGGTAATTTCCAATTTAATGCTAGCTATTGTGCAGGCGGGGGACTTTTGTGGGAGGAGACTAGATACTCTATGTTCACAAATATTAAACTGTATTCTAAGGCATGTACAATATTTGATAAATGTTTGATCTTGCAAGGTCTTCCTTTGAAGGTTGTTGTTGTTGCTTGGTTTTGACCAGAGTAGCATTTAGTCCACCACCAATTGTGCCTCAGCGCTGAGGCAGGAGCTTAGCGACAGTGCTGCCTGGTGCCCCATAAAGCAGGAGCAGGGCTGGTTGTCATTGTCTTTGTTGCATGGCTACTGAGAACTGGCATTGTTCTGAACTGTGGAAATGCCAGGTATTTAAACTGCTGGCTTTTTTTTTTTTCTAGCTTCTGGTAGTTTGCAGACAGGCAGACAGGTATGTGTGAGTGTGTACACACACATCACGTGAGTATGCACACATGCACGGGAGTGCACACCAAAACCACAGCACACCATACCCATTAGTATTCCGCTGAATATTAAAGGGTCTGAATATTTCTAGAATTTTCTTTCTGTGCTGCTCTCTTCTCGCTGGCATTTTAGCCTGCAAATACTAACTAGCCAAGTTGATCTCTTCAAGATTCTTCGTTCCATCTCTGAGGAGTCAGCCAGACTGACTGCTGCTTAGCCCTTCCTGCAAGCTTGCGTAGAGACTCTCTCAAGGCCGGACCCTGCAGTCACCAGTTACCCAATTGACCTACTCTCCTCTCAAGGTCACTTCCTTCCACAGCCTCATTTCCGGTGCCAGGAAAGCCACTCTCTGTTTTGGTTTGTCTTGATTCCATTTTCACAGATTTGAGCAAGAGTAATTTACACTTAGCTAATCAAATTCACTTATGACAGTCTTGAGATAGAAAAATAAGTTGGAGGTTTAATTTCTTCCGCATCTCCCCCCTCCCCCATCTCTGACACATACAGTAACTGTAGAGACGTGCCAGGTTTCCTAGTTATGCTATCAGAAGTTCCAGTGTCTAGTCAGAGGATCTTCTTTCTCTGTTTATTTATCTAAAAGCTATGTCATGGTCTTCAAACCAAGAGTGTCAGACAGTCTCCAGATCTCCCTGGACCTTTCCCCAATGCTGTGTGTTCTCGGAGACAGCAGCTCTCCCTGCAGCTTTGGCTGTGGGAACTGGTTCAGATCAGGGAAAAGTGACACTCTGATACCTTGATTATTCATGCTGACCATAGGTACATAGCCATGTGTAGAGACCATCTGCAAATAGACCCAGGGGCACCTCATGACACTAACAGTCCTCAGCAAACGAAACCAGAAAGGGCTTTTAAAAAGTCAGAGTGGCGCATACCTTTAATCCCAGCACTCGGGAGGCAGAGGCAGGCGGATCTCTGAGTTCGAGGCTAGCCTGGTCTATAATAGCTAGTGCCAGGACAGGCTCCAAAGCTACAGAGAAACCCTGTCTCAAAAAAAAAAAAGTGTTTCTGTGGATGCCTTTATGCAGTCAGTCTGCACGAGACCCACTGGTCACCATGCTATCAGGGCGGGGACTGAGAATAATCAGAATATACTTTATACAGTCAGGAAATTATCAAAGAACAAATTTAATTAAAACAAAAATATCTTGTCTCATAAGTAGCATATGTACTTGTTTAGTCAAATATATGCAAAATAGGTTTAGTGTATGTGCATACAAGAAAGTCACACCGAACTATTTCATATTGTCTACAGGAGCAATTTGAACTGAGACGCATCCAGATAGCCTTTAGAATCAACATATGTGACACGGCAGATGTACATTAGGTGCTTTTTCATTGCTGTGAGGAAAGAACCTGGTAAAAAGCAACTTAAGGGAGGAAAGGCTTCTTTTTGGCTTAGGGTGGTAGGGGAGGGGGATGGAGTCCATCAAAGTGCAGGAGGCATGGGAAGAGCCGGGATGAACTAGCAGCGAAGCGGGAAGCTGTCCATCAAGTTTCTATCCACACTCAGGAAGCAGAAAGAGAAAACAGGTAAGAGACAAAGGCAAGAAATACTCAAAGCCCATCTATAATGACACGCTTCCTCTGGCAATGCTGCACCCCCTAAAGGCTCCACAACCTAGAGACAAATCAGTCAAGTACGTGAGCCTATGGGGGACATGTTTTCATTCAAACCGCGACTATCCATGTGCAAAAGACAAAGACAAAGTTTTTGCTTCACTTGGCTTTAATGGAGCTTTCTCATTCCTCCGCGCTCAGTTTCCTAACTGCCTAGGAAAGACACGGTGATGGGAGCACTCATCTAGCTTAGTTGTAAGGCTTGAAGCATGTTCGCCATGCGTTGGGCTTTGATAAATGCCTTTGTGATTTACTTGACTTAGTCTTTGTGGTGAACTCATGAATAGGTCTTAGTATACTCAAAGGTTCACAAACCCAATGTGCATTAAAGCTGTTATTGTTTCCATTTTGCTCTAGCACAGTGACTCTCAACCAGTGGTTCGCAACTGCTTTTGTGGGAGTCGAAGGGCCCTTTCACAGGGGTCACCTAAAACTATCTGCGTATCTGATCTTTACATTACAGTTCAGAACATTAGCAAAACCAGTTATGAAGTAGCAACAAATATAATTTTATGGTTGGGGGTCACCACAACATGAGGAACAAACAGTATTAAAGGGTCTCAGTGTCAGGAAGGTTGAGAACCACTACTCTAGTATTTCCAAACACTGATTTTCCAAAAACTATGATTCTCCAGGACTAAGCCACATATCAAGGAGCAAACCTCCATCTATGGTCCGCTCAAATGCATCTAATGCTGCCTTGTAACAGGGTCTGTCTTCCTAGTACAAATAAAGGGTTCCCTACCCTTTAGCAGAAGATGAGGTTGTAATACATAATAAAATTCCTATTGAATGAGAATTGTCCTCTATTCTCAATAAAATTTTATCTTTAGTGGGTTACACTTACTAGATTTTTTTCCTTGGTTTTCAAAAGTTGGTGTTTCAAGGAATAAAGGAACTAATTACGTTTGTGTCTCCGTGGGGTTTGAGACAGTGAGTATTCTATAAAAGGGGAAGGCAGGCTGTGTCGTTCACAGAGACTTTGGTATGGGAATGAATGGGCTTCAGTACAGTCTCTGAGTCATGTTTATGCCAGATAAGGTAGTTCTCTCTTTGGTGATGGGCTCAGTTTAGAGATATGTAGCCACATCTCTTGTCTATCCCACAACACGGATCCCTAAGATCTGAGTCTAGCATCTATTATAGCTGTAATCATCACTTTGGGACTGCCTTTTGCAATGGCTGTGATAAGATAAATCACAATTAATTACGATTATAAATTGATTCTAATATTGTGGTGCTCTTTTTTTTAACCTTAAAAGGAAAATTACTTATTAACTAGATTATAGGTTCCTTAATTTGAAGGTAGGAGCAAAAGAGTATATAATTTCAAATCATAGGCCGCGATTAGAGAAATAGATGGCATACAAAATGTTCATCTGGCAGAAAACTTTTGAAGAACCAAAAACCCTTTGTGGTATTATCGAATAGTGGGGAGACATGGAATGTTTTGGTATTGGAAGCGTCAAGCTTAAATGCTTAGTGTTACATAAGTATTTGGATGGTTAGTGCGCATGCAGAAGAGCAGGTAGCTTGCCGTCTGTAGCTAGAATTAAGGTATTGGTTCGGAGGAAGGAAGAATGCCCTAGAGCAGTGGTTCTCAACCTGTGGTTCATGACCCACTTTGGGTACTGATGACCTTTTCACAGGGGGTCACATGTCAGATGTCCCCCATATCAGATATTTACATTATGATTCACAACAGTAGCAAAATTACAGTTATGAAGAAGCAATGAAAATAATTTTATGGTTGGGGTAGCCACACTATGAGGAACTGTGTTAAGGGGTTGCAGTATCAGAAAGGTTGAGAACCGCTGCCCTAGAGAAAAGGTTGGGATCTTTACAAGTTGAGAAGATGGATTGCAGACCAGAGGTTTCTCCTTTAGAATTCTAACCCTCCAAATACATTATCATGTAGCCGTTTGCATGTCACGTTGGTTTAGAAAAAAATATTAACTGGAAAATTTATTTGATTTAAATAAGAACTGATAAATATCACAGGTGTACAGTAAATGGCAAAACAATTATAATTATTGAAATACCTGTCATGTGACCTAAGTATGGGTTCCCCTCCATGATCCCTTCATGGTTACTTACCTCTAAAAGTTTCTCAGAAGAAAATGGTTAAGAAAATTGATTTAAACTCTTTAAAAAGCACATCATAAAGAAAGTATAAAAAGATAGGGATTCTAAAAATACCAAAAAGCCTTTATAACAGCATCAAGGGATGGAAATCATCACAACCAGGAATCCATTTGCAGTTCATGTAACATTTTTGTTATTCTGTTTAATCTATCACACTGGTTTCAATGTAATGGGATTTTTTTTTTAATCTCACATAGGCTCATAAAGTGCAAATCTCAGGCTCCCTTCTCCTATTTCCCAGTAGACCTTTTAAAATTGATGTTTGGTTTAAAGGGGCTGCAGACGAAAATGCTAAATGATACTATG
The DNA here is from genome assembly GCF_000317375.1 of Microtus ochrogaster. Taxonomy (NCBI): domain Eukaryota; kingdom Metazoa; phylum Chordata; class Mammalia; order Rodentia; family Cricetidae; genus Microtus; species Microtus ochrogaster. The sequence continues at coordinate 8,316,695 of NC_022023.1, forward strand.
CAGGTCCATGTACTTGACAGTTGTAGGTCCGTGCAAACACAATCACACGTAAGGTTAAGCAGTTACCATGTCCCAAACACTGCCCTAGGTGCTCTAACAAAAAACTCTGAAGGTGACTGCTGCAGATCACTTAAGGGTGGAACTATGACTTGAAAGACTGACTTACCCTGTCCTAGTGACTGTTCCCAGGGAGCTATCCCGTTTAAACAGATGTCCCTGCTCCCCTGAAGCATGACATTTTCACTGATCTTCTCTGACTAGCTTGTCTGAGCCCCTCCACACCACCCCAAGGTTCCAGAGACCCTGCTACCCCAGGACCTGGTTAAGCCAACCTTCTTTCTAGACAGTGCCTTCCTTTTGGTTGTGTGGGATGCACACTACCCTCACCCTCCTCCCCACCCCAGTGCGCCGAAATCCTTCTGCCCCAGCTGACTCATGGAAAAGAGGGAAATGTCTGGAGTTTTACTCTCTCTGTCCCCTTTGTTGGCATTATATGTTGGGAAGTTGTTACATGAGCCACAGTTTGATTGACATCTCAGATGGGCTCCCCAGCCCCACTCTCGGGTTAGTTGATGACGTCACCATTCTAAGCCTCGGTTTCCTAAAAGAACTGAAACGAAACGGGGTGGGGTAAAGGACCTGACACATAGCGTGAACTCGGTGAGGTGGCCATTAGTGCTCAGAAACTTGCTCAGATTCTCAGGCCACCTTTGTGGGCTGTTATTCTTGCCATACACCTCCTGATCTGAAGTTTCTGGACTAAGATTTTAGAAAGAAATTGCATTATGATTGATAGTGGCCTTCAGGCTCAGCATTAAGGGTGTGGAGGTCACTTGTTGCTTTCTTTCTTTGCTTTTTAAAAAAAACAAACTCGGGACAAAACAATAACAAAACAGAAATCTTTCAATAACAATTTGTTATTAAAACCCAAGGAAAAGGTGGTGATTGTTGTTTTAAAAGTGAATTTGTAAAAGACTTGTCAGGACGACAGCTGTTCAAAGGCAGAAAGCCCTGAATTTCAGATCCCTGAAGGAGTCTGATGGTCAACTGTTGTAAAGAGAGCCGCTTGTTGGTTCCCGACTGCTCAGCCCCGAATTAACCACACAGAAACTGTATTAATTAAATCACTGTTTGGCCCATTAGCACTAGCTTCTTATTGGCTGACTCTTACATCTTAATTTAACCCATTTCTTTTAATCTGTGTATCACCATGTGGCTGTGGCTTACTGGCTAAAGTTCCAGCATCTGTTTCTGGTGGGGCTACATGGCTTCTCTCTGCTCCGCCTTCTTTCTCCCAGCATTCACTTTAGTTTTCCCCGCCTAGCTCTGCTCTACCCTATCAAAGGCCCAAAACAGCTTCTTTATTAACCAATGGTATTCACAGCATGCAGAAGAGAATCCTACATCAGTCAACACAAAACTAGGATGCTGTTAAAATCACTATTCCTCCATGATCATGTCAAGCTATTTCTCTGCGGTTTAACTTTCCCCTTAAGAACCAGGCTTATGGGGACTGGAGAGATGGTTCAGAGCATTGCCTCCTCTTCCAAAGGTCCTGAGTTCAATTCCCAGCAACCACATAGTGGCTTACAACCATCTATAATGGGGCTTTCCATTCTACTTTGCCTGGGCAATGTCTTCTGATCTCATCTGGTAACTAAAATGATTATGTTAAGCTGTGGAAGAAAAGCCTAAAACAACAACACCTTAAACATGAAGGTCCTTTCTCTTTCTATACTTACTGGTGAGCTGCTCATAGCTAGTGTGGGTGTGACAGATCCATCAGGACCCTTAGACTCTCTAGGCACATGGATTTGACTTTCCTAGGGTGGGCTCTGTGTCCTCCGCATGAAGTATGGATGCCATAACAATACCCAACATTTGGCGTCCCTTTGACAATGGATAGAAGGTAAATTATGGCTTTGCCACTGGGCTAATAATGTAAGCCTGTCTTTAGCTCTGACATGCCAGTCAGACAGGCTTTAATTTCTAGAATTAGCCAGCAACACCACACCCAAATCAGAGGGCATTTAATGAGTCCCATACATAAAGAAATGGCAACTCTGCCAAGACACACACATGACCATTGAAGTTGTAAAATTAATGTCCTATTGGCGTCCATGGTTTTCAGTCCCTGTGTATGCTGGCTTCCATCTGCTTTGACAGCCACACTTTCAACCACACACCCAAGCAGACTCACTAAACTCTAGGGGTTCTAGACACAGCACACGCCCTTAGTCCCGAAGCATTCTTTCATAGCTAGATACCATTGTCTTTTATTTTATTAACCTCTGAGGCTCTTTGTTTACTTAATTTCTCTGGCCAAGTGGGAGGCATTTCTCAAGACTTCCCACAAAGGCTGCCTCTTCTCCAACATCCTCTGCTTCTCCACAGCTGGAATTAGAGTTCCTCTGTCAGTTTGCTCTTTGTATGTGGTTCACTGTCTTATACACACTTCACAGTGTGTCTTGTCCTATAATTTGTATGGTATCCGCCACTCTGGACTAACTCGTACCGATGGACACAGCCGGCCAGGTTTCACTCTCATATATCAGCATCTGTCTTTTGCATGTTAGAAGGTGGCTAATTTGTGTATTCTCAACAAATGAATGCTGACTTGAAAGAAGGAGTTTTGTGATTCATCAGCCACTTCATGAAGGCTGAGGATGTGATGATTCTCTTCTCTTGAAGAAATAGAATACTCCATAGAGACAATTACAATGGAGAAAGACAACAGAAAAGCAGACCTAGGGTACAATTCTGCAACGTACATGGTATGTGCCTGTGCTCAGATAACCTCGTGTCTTAATGTCTGGGGCTCTCTCCCTGTTTGCTAAATGAGGAGACTGGCACCAGTTGCACAGAGCTCTTGCTATTCTGTGCTAACATCTGTGAAACACCTATTCTAGTGCCGGCCAATGCATGTTTCCAGTAACTGCTTCCCTCCTCACTCCCTCCACTTCTTAATCCCGTGCTACCAGTAATCACACTGGGGCTTCTTTCCCTGAAAAAGGAAAAAGGGGGAGGGGCTGCATGTTTTCATATATATATATATATATATATATATATATATATATATATATAGAAAGGAAGTAAAAACAGGATTGAAACTAAATCCACCATATTTCTTAAATATTTCGGATATCATAAGAATAAGAGAGAGATTCAAAGATGCATGTAATGGATCCCAGTGGGAGATTTGTACATGGAAAAGACCACAGCCAGATATGATTTAGAGAGATCATAAGCCTGTATCTCTGTGGATTAGTAAGTAAATTACTTTCCAGATACATATTTCTCAGGCTATCTTGTAGATATCCTTTCCCACTCAGAGTTGGTAACTCCATCTTCTCTAACTGATTAAATGAAATTGAAAAAGGCCCCTCGTGAATATCGCTTCTTGTCAGAGTTGATCTCCGCCCGTAGGCAAGAGCCTTTTGCTTGCTGAACTGGCTGCCTTGATTACCTTAGCAACAGGTGCTTCTCTTCAGACGTTCATTGGTCTGCAAAGTAGAGTTCTCCCTTCCCCCAAATTACCAGTCCATAAAGGCGAGAGAGAGAGAGAGAGAGAGAGAGAGAGAGAGAGAGAGAAAGTGTTTGTTTGTGTGTGTGTATGTATGTATGTAACACATCTAAACATTTTATTATCTCTCTATCTCTCTAATTATTTCTGAGACGGGTTCTCACTCTGTACCGTATGGCCTGAAACTCACTTGTGTAGACCAGGCTGGACCTTATAGAGCTCCACTTCCTTCTGCCTCCCAGGTACTGCCCCACCACACCCAGCCCCATAAAGAGCGCTTCTTTAAAATGCAGCACGAGCTTTCTTTTTGGAAAATTTGATGAGAAGCTGGAATTCATCTTGCCTATCTGCTCTATAGCTTGCTACCGGTATACATGAACTCAGTGGTGAGACCCTGCTTCATGACAAGAAGTGCATGTTCCAGCGGGGATGAGGATGCAGATCTGAGACTCTGGCTTAACCTTTCTTTGCGACATTTACCAAATAATTCCTGTAAAATTAAAAATAATTAAGGAATTTCTAAGGACAGGTAAAATTCTATTATTTATCCTCCTGTGTTTGGCTTGTAAATTATTTCCCTTTTACTATGCTTAATGTCCTGTATCACTGGAAGGGACTTGGGATCTTGCAGAGCAGGAAATATGGCTAACCCCGGAAAAGTAGACAGTCACAGGGGTTGGTCACCCTCAGCATTCAGAACAGGCAAGCCTTAGTTTCCTCTACAGACCCTCCAAGTGTCTACTGTTGTATTTAACAGACTTTAAATATGATTCGTTGGTCTGCCTGCAGTACTGTCTTGCCAACTAGATTCCTAAACTGAGTATAGACAAACTGCTATCTGCTGTCTTTATCTTTAACACCGGGCACACTTTAAGATAAGCAAGAAGCCCTTACTAACTAACTCCCGGGAGCAAGATGAAAATACAGAGCCCATGAAGAATGGGGAATGGGCCCAGGCCAACTCTGCGGTAGTTCCCAGACAGTTGTTACAGTCGCTGTGTGAAAGCAGACCGCAAAGCGAAGAATGGAAATCGTGGCTTCGCTCTATGAACTGATGATCAGAGTCGTGGATCTTTCTAGTTCAAATGGCCACCAGTCGGGGGTCAGTTCAACAGCCCCAATTCTTCTCGCCTCTGCCTTCTCATCGAGACATGGCCTCCAGCACCACCTCAGCTTGCCTACCACTAGCTGTGGACTTTTCTAGGGACACCTAACACAGTCCAGTCCCTCTCACGTTTTTCTGTCCAGTTTTCTCACATCTGTCAGAGCTGATGGGCCAACTTCACGGTGGTTTTCCCAGCTGTGTCTTATTCACGTCTGCGCCTTGAGTAACATGGGAAAAGTCTAAGCAGAATCCTCTCATTCCTTGCCTTCTCTGGTAGAACCGTTCATCTGTCAAATTGCTGTCAGCCCTTACGCATGATTCAGCAGCTGAAATGCCTGTGGTTTCCTCCCCGAGCCCATCTCTTCTTCCCTAGGGGTGTGACAGCTTTATAGCGTGATCTCTCTTCTTCTTCCTCCTGCTTGTCAACACAGATAGCCTCTCAACAGAAAGGACTCCTTCTCAGACCACACGCAGCAGATACCTACTGAATTGATGTCTGTTGAGTGGTTGCGAGCTCTCCTAGTGATGCCTAATCACATTCCGCCCTTCTTTGTTCCTGTAATTAGAACCCTGGACATGCCACAGTTTTTCTGTCTCAAGAAGCCCTTGTTAAATTCTCCCCAAAAATGCTCCAAGGAGAATTCCCGTCAAGATTTCATTTCGAAAGCCAAGTGTACATCTGTGAGATTCCAAAAGACTTGGAGATGACACGGCATCAATAAAAGGAAGTGTTCATCATTTCAAGTTTCTGGAAACAGACGCTCTGGCATGAAAGTTTCTGGGCTTTGATTTCATGACAACCAGAATTCCTCACAGGGGCCTTAGGGATACTGAGCACCAGGAGCGAGAACAAACCAGGAGCTATCTTTCACTCTGTCCAGTCAGTACTTTAGATGTTTTCCTAGAAATATTTTTTGAAGAAGCAGTGGTTTATTCTGGCAGGGAAGTTTTGAAACTTGCACATGAACTTTTGTAGGGTGCCAAAGCAAGATTCTAAACTTCCACTGGTCTGGCCCTCTGAACCTGCCCCACCCCAGCCCAGAGTAGGGTTCATTTTTCTCCGCCATATATATTCGTGCATTATTTATCCATCTGAGTTTTATGAGGCATTATACTGGTATTATCTCTTCTGCAACTGCCATCCCTGTAAAATCCATAATGGCATTGTTTTTTGTATTCACCCTCATATCCCCCTGCTCCTGCAACACCTAACATTGTACTTGACACACAATGGATGTTAGCCGGATAAATTTGAAAGCATGATCATGTGACTTCCCACATCAAAAAGTGAAGCAACACTAGCTGCCTTCACAGCCCCCACACTGGGTGGTCTGATCACTTTCTCCCCAGGAAAAAATAAAACACCATCCGACCCTCTGTCCTGAGTTCCCCTGGCTTTTCCTGCTAGGAGAACCATGAGTACCAGACCTGACATTTAATCAGAGGCAGGTGAATAGCCCATAAATGAATATTTAAACAGTGAACAACAGGAAGGAATCATTGTTACGTTGCCCAATAGTCGATTTTAGTAGATTTGCCTGGGCGGGTACACCTTGTTATTACAGCCTATCGTGTGTCTGAACACCAAGCCCCTCGCGTGGGTTTTACACAAGTTGCCTCAGCACCACCACTGTCTAGCACACAGGATTAGCCTGTGATCTGCAAAATAGGAAGCAGAATTTAAGACCTTTGTCCCAGCTGCAGAACAGTGGAGTGGCAGATGACAGAACTGGGAAGTGTCCCTCGTCACAGCTGGCATTTCTCGTTACTGTGTCCCAGAGCACAGCGAAGTAGTTGATCAATGAGTTTGCTGAAAGAATGGGTGGGTGATTGACACTGGGCACATGGTCTCACCCTTTGGTACCAACGTTAAAATATCCTGCTATTGGAAAAATACTAATAATGTTGACATACACAATTAATAAATGTGTGTATGCTAATTTTCTGAATTTTGTTAGTCTTTATTTGCTTTTAAATTTCCGAGATATTTGGAAATCTCGAGACGTTTATTAAAGAAACTGCATCCAATTAGCTGGAGCTGTTGCATTAAGTTGATACCAAGCAAAAGTCAGACCACCACACAGCCTTGAGCCTCTTGGCTCTTCGGCACTTTTGAAGTCACTGAGAAAAAGACCCAGAGTCTTGAAAACAATGATGCATACAAAGAAGAGATAATGAAGTGATCTACGCCACCCACAACCCAGCAGCAGCAGCAGCGAGCACCCGCGCGTACGCATTGTTTTAGACGCTGCTGCGGGCTCTCCTCCCACGTCTCATTAAGCGTTCTAAACTGTGAGATGTTTTCTTTTGTGCTCACGAGATGTCAGTGGTCCCGGATAGCAATAGCCACCTTCTGTGTCAGCAAGAAAGTAAAATTCTGTCAGTTAAATTACGAGAGGGTATTGATGGTTAAACAACCTCCCTTTAGGTGTTAACATGAAAGCAGGCAGGAAAATGAATGTAAAACGACTGGTGGCTTTTAATTTCACTTTACCGATGAGAGAACCACAGGAGACTCAGGGAAATGAAGCACTTTTCCCGAGGTCACCTGGGTCGGGCTCTTATTTCAATTCAACTCAGCCCTCCTTTGGTGGAAGACTACAGAGATGAGCGGCACTGCTCCCCAGACTCCTGTGGAGAGTCTAGAAGGGAAAACACACTTGGTAGCAAGGAAAGTAAAGTGCAACCCCTGAGAGCAAGAATAAAGTCAGGTGCAGAGGAGCCCGCTAACAGAGAGCGGGGAAGAAATGTTTTCCAGACAGGCAGACCCAGGAGGGTTTCTAGAAAAGTTATGGATGTTTGAACTGGCTGAAACTTGCTTAGCTGGGATTCGCAAGGCAGAGGCAGTCTAGAGTCGAGCCTTTGTATACACACATCTGTACGCTGTTATGTACCTTCAGGGCCCCTTGAACACAGGTGTCTGTCCTTTGCCGTTTATTTTCATAAGGTCAAGTATGGGTTTCAGTGATTGGCTAAAAACTGCACAGCTACATTAAGGAGCAAAGGTACCACTTGAATCCAAGGCTCCGATGTCCCTGTTTCATAATAAATGGTCCAGATATTGACTGAGATGTTTGAGTGTTAGTGGTTCAGTCAGCAGTGCTGACCTCTCTTCCAGGAACATTTTTCTTTCTCCATTCCAAACTTTTAAGTTAGTCACAGCGATACCCTGACAGAAGTTGGCCTCCCTTTTGAGCTCGGGTCAGAGGTAAAGGGCTGCAAATGGGGCTCTGTCAGCCCCTTGAAGTAATTTCGTCACTGTGAGTACCTCCATCCTCCGACACAGAAGCCCAGATGAGAAGAGGTCTTAGAACTATTCATGTTCCTCTTTCCCACGCTTTAGTTAATGAATATTTGGGAGACAATGAAAGTGGTTTTAAGACAACTGAGCTGTACAACCCTGAAAACCGGAACACCATCGCCATGGTCTAACGAGCTCTACCCTTGGGCAGATTCAGGTCTGTTTATGCTTGGGAGACTTGTCATTCAGGCCTGGAGTGTAAACTCATCTGACAGGTTCCAGGACACCTCGAGAGAGAAAGCAGGCTGAAGGGGGCCCAGTCCCCAAAGATTCTGCTAATAAGAAAGTTGTCTGAAATGATGGACAAGCAGGACCCCATGCGCGAGAACTATATTCACACCGAGTCCCTACGGAAATCAGTTCACAGGAGATTCAAGAGAGGAGAGAGATGATTGACAAAGGGACCCATGCATGGGAACTACATTCACACCGAGTCCCTAAGGAAATCAGTAGCACTGGAGAACCAAGGGAGGGAAGATAAATAAATAGTTGTCACCCCTGGAAGCGATGATGGTGTCCAAATTATAATCAAAATGTGACGATTCCAGGGAGGGCTCACCTGTAAGGACTTCAGAGCCCCCTTAGATCTATCTTCAGTCATGACCATGGCTGCTTGATTCCTAGGCACAGCAGAAATTCATGTTTTCCCAATCTGCTCAAAGCCTAGAAATAGTCTGGTGAGATGGGAATATCTGTCTCTAACGAGTATAAACCGCCTTGTAAGGCCCTAAAGATTACATGGCATGGGGCTGCTTAGTACCATAGTCTGACACATCATGAAATTTCCCTTTTGCACCAGCGGAACAATGCCTTCATTTTGAGTCACAGACAGTGAAATGCCCTGGCCTATCATGGCATAAGGCTTACCACAGGACTTAGCCATAACTTAATGAACACTGTCATTTTAGGCAGTATACCCTCTGTAATGGTTGACAGATGAATTTGTTCCCAACCACGAAGGCTGATTCGCTTGTGGCTTCCACCACCCTCTTCACAAAATGTTTGTGGATATGAAAGTGGACGAGGAAATAAAAGGCTACCCAGAGCAAGCAAATCACCCACAAGACTGCATAGATCACGGTTCCCCAGGATGTTTGAAGTAAGGACCATGCGCCTCTCTTGACCATGAGACCATGTGTTTCAACTCAGAAGGGACTCATGGTGCATGCTTGCTCATGGTTTCTTTAAAAAGACAGGGTAATTCACGCTGGGAACCACCCAGGTCCCCCTTCCTGCTGTTTTTAGCTGGCTGTGCTGTTGCAGGGAAAACTGTGGAATTCTGGGAATTTCTCTGTGAAAAGTGATGCTGAAAACAGCTTAGATGATGTAAAATTCCCTGAGTTACCTGAGTTTGCATAAGCAAGCATATGCAAAGGGTAAGAATGCAATGAGAAGATGTGAGGCTGACAGATAGTAGAGTTGGGATCTCAGATCCCAAAAGCTCGTGTATCAAAGGAATTCTTGACCCTCTACATAGTAGGGCTTAGAGGTGTGACATTTAGATCACGAGAGCTCTGATATCACTAATGGATGAATACATAAATGGAATCATAATGGAAATGCATTATTGGTAAGCGGTGGACATTCCAGGAAGCAGAAGTCACTAGTATCATACCCTAAAATGGTATGTATTACCTCTGGCCCCTCCTTCAGTTGGTCTCTGTTTCCTGGCCACCATGAGGTGGACTGAGTTTTCTTCACCGTTTGCTCTCAGTGTTGATATTCCCTTTTAGACAAGCCCACAGTGAGGCAACCAAATACGGTAGACTAAAACCTTAGAGACCCTTAGTGACACTACCGTTCCCTCTTTGTGCTGTTTTTCTTGGGTATGTCACCTGGTGATGGAAAGCGAGCTCAGAGAAGGAAGTAGCACGGGGCTAATTGATTCCTGTAACGCAAACACGTCCTTGTGAGATGCACATGAACACATGCACCTAGTCTTGCAGGACGAAGGCTTTAAAAATGACAAATACATGGAGTTATTGGTTTCTCCTCCTCCTCCTTTATTATATGCAAGCTATAGCACAAGGAAGTCAGGATAGCAAGCTTACAAGGTGGGACTGTAATGAACCCTGTTCCCTTCTCTCTCTACTCAATTCATTTCTGCTTCCATTCATTCTTCCTCTATGTTTTTGAAACACTATTTATTTGGTTTTTGGTTTTTCGAGACAGGTTTTCTCCATGTAGCTTTGGTGCCTATCCTGGAACTCACTCTTGTAGACCAGGCTGACCTCAAACTCACAGAGGTGAGTTCTGCCTCTGCCTCGCGAGTGCTGGGATTAAAGGCGTGCGCCACCACCTGGCGAAACACTCTTAATTATCTGCATGAGTAAGTAATGATTGTTTTTAAGATGGGGAAGCAGATGGTAATTTCTGATTTTTAAAATAAGCAATTAAAGGTCAAATCTCCCTGCCTCAAGCTATTCTCCCCCCACACCACTCCAGCGGGAAAGCATTTGGAGAACGTTTACTATGTATGCATTTTTATATCACACATGAAAGACATCGTCACCCATTGCTCTTGATGCAGTTATGGAACAGCCATCCACTCCTCTCCACAGGGAAGAGGTGAGAGAGGTAAAGGAACTCTTGGCTAAAGGTGGTCCTGAAGGACCCTGTGTAATCTCGTTGAGACCCAACTCACCTGATAATTCCCTCAGCGACAGACTTTGAGAAAGAGGCAACCTGGTGTGAGCATGTCACTTTAGTAGAACATCTGTGCTGCTTTGCCCTGTCCACAGCGACTTCCCTCATGTTAAATAAAATGGAACATCTCCATTCATAACAGGCAGTGTGGGAAGGACTGGGCAGACAGCAGACTTTATCCGTTTTGTTGTTTTGGTTCTTTCTCTTGTTCCACAGAAGGGTGAGAGACGGGTCTCCTCTAATCAAGCAGAGGCCTCCCTTTCAAAGGACTCAGAAAATTGAGTTGAAACACCCTGTTTCTGGAGCCCTAAAGTTGTCATGGAAACAACAGCTTCTCAGGTCCAAACAAGTTCACAGCACAGAAGGGAATACTGCAGAGTCACTCCTTCCTTTGTAAAGGCTTCTTTTGCAGGGACTCTGCTCAGGCTGGGTCTGAGAGAGACAGATTTGCAATCACTACTGACCCAGGACAGGAGGCAAAAGTCATTCCGCGTGTAGATTTTTAATGCAGTCCGCCCCAAAGGGATCAAGGGCAGAGCGCTTGGCAACATTAGGGGAGAGAAAGTCTGCTACCTCTGTGCTTCGGCTTGCTAAAATGAAGCCAAACACATGTTGCTTTCATGAGACTTCATGAGAACTCGATCAAGAGTAGAGATAGCCATCTGGATGTTAGTGGAGATGAAATGATATAAAAGTATGTTGCGTATGACCGATTGATATTAGGCATTCAGAGTGTCATTAGGACGGCTTAATATTTGTTTTTATTCCAAAGAATCAGTAATGGATGAGAGGGCCGTCAGACAGGCAGCTCGTCTTTACTCCCTGCTCCTCATCTTCATCTAAAAATGATGCTGCTTTTAGTACCTCGTATTAGTTCCACACGGCTGCTGTAACAAACTCTCTTCTTCCTCCGTCAGACCCTCATTTCCATCCTTGTGTCAATCTCGGCTCTTTGTTGCTTTTTCCCTTCATGTTTTTTTTGTTTTGTTTTGTTTTTTTTTGTTTTTGTTTTTCGAGACAGGGTTTCTATGTGGCTTTGGAGCCTGTCCTGGAACTAGCTCTGTAGACCAGGCTGGTCTCGAACTCACAGAGATCTGCCTGCCTCTGCCTCCTTTCCCTTCATTTTCAAGGACTCCTGTGATCAGGCCAAGTCGACCTTGATATGTCCCCTTGGACTGTAGCACATCCCTATGTCCTTTCTGCCACATACCTTTCTAATGCTAATACCCTTCAGTACAGTTCCTCATTTTGTGCTAGCCCCCAACCAAAAGATTATTTCATTGCTACTTCATAACTGTAACTTTGCTACTGTTCAGAACTGTAATGTAAATATTTGATATGGAAGATATGTGATATATGACCTCCATGAAAAGGTTTTTGGACCTCCCAAGGGACCACAACCCACAGGTTGAGAACCATTGTTCTAGAGGCTACTACAGGAACATTTGGGGGGAGGGAGCCATTTCTGTTTCTACCGCAATCAACCTTGTGTCTCCCATTGATTCTTTTCCCACAGAACTGCAGGACGCTATCCCACTAACGCTTCTACCTTTTCCTAGTTTGCAGTAACACCCTCTCACACCCGACATCTCCCAAGCCCAGAATTCCACGAGAAATCTGCCTGTTCACGGCCTCATCTTAATGTCTTTCTTTCTGCTGGTATTTGTCGAAAGCAATGCAGGCTTTTTCTGCTGTGCACCTCATCATTCTTCCAGCCTCTTGCCAGTGTTCAGTCCCAGAGTGGTTTATAGGTGTGGGTTATTCAGTGCGCTGAGTCTGGCCAAAATAGTTTTGTGGTTGCCATCACAATTTATTCTCATCTCATAATTTAAAGCAACACAACCGCCTTGACTTACAGTTCTGCAGGTCTTTGCAGGATCAAAGGAAGCTGTCTGCAGGCTGCACCCACTATGGGGCTGGAGGAGAGACTCTACTCCCCACTTGTTTTGGTTGTTGGCAGAATCTAATTCCTTAACACAGTCAAGTTGTACTTACGATGCATCTCTCTGGCCCTCTCTTAGGCTCTTCTCTTCCACTGATAAGGGCTCATGTGATTAAATCAAGCACACTTGGGTAATCCAGGGAAATCCCCACCAAGTGACAGCCTTAAACTTAACCCCCTTTACCAAGTATCTTCAGCCATACCATGTAACAGATTCCCAAACCTGTGGGGATTAAGGTATAACATTTGTTAGGGACATTATTCTTGCTACCACAAGCTTTATAATCTGGAGACACAACACATAGTTTCTCCCTTTTCTGGCACTGTGTCTGGCAATCTCACCAGTTTCCTTATTCTTTGCTTTCCTAGCCTAAAAGAGATGGGTCAAAATTCCCAGCAATGTAGAAAACATCAGCCCTGTCATGACCGAGAGCTGTGACCACAGTCTAAGCTCTAGAAGAAAGCATATGTGTTTGGGTTTGGTGGGGTCTGCTTGCAACGGAAAGAACACATGGGTTGGTACAGTGGGAAACTCAGTTTTAAAGTCCATCTCCCCTCTACACATAGCTCATATCTCTTCTGACAATAGATTATTATTAGGTATTACTTATGTCCTCATCAAAAATCAAAGCAAATATGTGTAAAGCAGAAAGAACTGAATGTGTGCCCAATAAACTGCAAACGACCCTCTGAAATCTAATCCATGGTGTCAGCATAAGTGTTGTCATCAAATCATGGGCTCCTTGGGAATACTGTGCTCTCCACACCATTCTTATCAGAGGTCCCTTGGATTCTAAGGTTGGTAGCACGTGCTTTTGATTCAGAAATATATATATATATCTACATTTGAGCTCTGGTTCTGTTCCAGGTTTTTCATTTTAGCTCCTTGTGTCTTATTTCCTTATGAGACAAATGCTTTTGTGGTGTGCCGGCTGTCAGAAGTTAACAAGGGCAGCTTAGTCTTTTCTGGGTACCTGGTGAGCCATCCTGTTGCCGTAGCTCTTCAATGTTCTATGAAATTAATGCATCATTATTTGCATTTACTCACTGGGAAAAAATAGTTGTCTATGGTTAAGTGACCATTATTCTAAGAGGTTAGGGGACATGTCACAGGTCACCCAGGAATAATAATAATATAACATTGGAATAGTAGAATCAGGACCATAACCAGGTCTCTTCTGCCTCAGATATGACCTATGTGCTGTCTTGCCTACCTAGTAACGTGAGCAAGGCAGGGAAGATAGAGTGCCTAGTGTATAGTTGGGTACTTCATAAGCACTGTTCCATTGGTTACCTTGGTATTCTGCAGCTACCATGAAGAGCCACAAGGATGAGAAAGTAGCAGCTGCACTCTTTCCTTCCTAGACTTTCCCACTTGGCAGAGAGGCACAGTGAACTGCATTTCAGGAGGAACAGGAGGGATGAGAAAACCATTGCATTATTTGTGCCAAATTCCACTTGTCTTAATGGACTTGTTAAAAGCACCCCAGTGGCAAGTGTGAGTCTTAATGGCGTTTTATAAAAGCCATTGTGATGAATTAGCACACGAGGCAAATTAAAAACAGCTTATTGCTTCTTAAATTAGGTGATGAGGCACTGTAGCATTTTCCCCAGATGTGTGGATCCATTAATATCCGAAGGAGACAGAAGCTGAAATGTGTCAGATGCTGGCTTTTAGGAACCTGACAGCCCTGAATAGGCGTGACCCTAGAGCGGGCAGGTTGGACAGGATAACTGAGTTCCTCGGGCAGAGCGTCCACTGCCCTTTGGAAACTCTTGGGAGAGGACGGCTGGAAATAATCTCCACACCCCTTATGATATAGGAGGGTAGTGAGATGTGAGGAAAGGGGGCATGCAGCAGTCACCTGGAACATTCTAGAAGCGGGTCCTGAGGACTTGATTTGGGTCCAGAAGACAGAGAGGGGCTCTTAAGTTGTTTTTGCACACAGTATGCAAGGCAGACATGTTCTGAAAGCCGTGAGGCTCTGAATTATGTTGTTGAGCACTTGTGACAAGAGGCCGTAGGTGTTGTCTGCAGAATGAATTGTTAGAGACTTGGCATGGAGGGTTTGTGCTGGGATCTGCCTGGAGCCACCACAGCTGTCCCAGCCTAAGCAATGCTGTCAGTACAGAACCACCATGTGAAGTACTATGTCTAAAAGGGATCTTTTCAAAATCTAAGATCCCTAATATCACCTAAAGGACACCTTTGCCATGGGCCTTTTTAAGGACAATTGTTTTAAGACAAGCATGTTAATTTTTCTTTTCTTTCCCACAAAGTGCAATCAGTAGAGAGGAATCTAGGCTAGAGGGGGATGTAGTTCATACATGCAGTTAGCCAGCATGTGCAATGCACTGTAGTAATGCTTTATGCACGTTGCTTCGTAGGATTTACCCACACAGCTCAGTAATGGAGCCAGTACCCACCATTGCCTACCATATGGAAGCAACTGGAGCCTATGAAAGAGAAGTAGTTGGCCTTGGTAACCAGTGGGGCTATTAAGGCACCATAGGAACTGGGCACGGCCTTAGTAGTTCTTCTTCATTATAATTCCTTCTCCTAGGTAGCTCCCACCACATGCTGGATGTTGCCTGTGTTGTTCCCATTATGGGAAGGTAGCTGTGCACTGAACACATTCGGCTCTAGAGTGTGAGCTGATTTCTATCTTGTCACACAGTTCTTCCCATCAGCAAGAGTGGTGGCTGTCCTCTCCCACCCCCACATTTCTGGGATAGGGCTTTGTGTGAGTCCCTGATAGGGAAGATGCAGATGGTCAAGGAAGCAATCATTTATTCCAGGCACTCAGACCAAAAGACTCTCTCCAAATTACATCACTTAGGGATACTGGAAATGGCTGTATTGTAAGTAATTCAGCTCCTATAATATTTGAGGGTTAAGTGCTATCTTCAGCGCTTTTTGGTTACCATGACAGCAGATGCGACATGTCTTTGACAGAGAAGGAAAGGCAGGGGGAGGGAAGGCAAAGAGCCAGGGTTGGCCCTAATGATTTTAGAAAATTCCACTCTCCAAATCTACGTTGTTTTTAAATGCGTGGTGGTTATAATGTAAAGAAGGTCTCAGAGCAGAATGCAAGGAATTCATGAGGAAGTGGTAGAGTCTTCTCCAGGGAAACCTTTGACACTGTGTGTGGTGGGTTTTAAGAAGGGGGATATGTTAAAAAATAGACAGTACAGTACATGCAATAAATTGTCACATCCTTATGGCTTCAACTATCCTATTGACTGTTCATGCTGCTTCTCACTCGGGCGCCGAACCAGACTTAGAAAGTGCAGTGCATTCAGCCCTAGCAGGGGCTCAGCCAAACCTCTTCCGTGGCAACAGAGGATTCCAATTCAGAGTGATCAGTGCGGTGATGAGGCAGGCCTGGATTTCATAGAAGCAAAAGGAGCTGTGATATTGTTCAAAGGATTTCGTTCTGTACACATGTAAACACGGGTCTTTTGCCCCGATTCTTACATTTTAAGCACTCATTCAGGTCATTGCAGTAACTCTTCAGGCACCCAGGATCAGTGTTGACTCAATACTCCATTGTTGGGGGGAGTCGGTCACTCTGGGTACACATTTCTCATGTTCCCCACTTTTGCTCTATTTCAAAGGAAGGTGTCTATAAGTTAGTATGCTGAGGGAAATTTATCTCTAGCACAGAGAACTTAAGAAACATAACCATGGTTTTCTTCATTTATTTTTTATTTGTACAATGTGGTTCTATTAGAAAGAAAAAATATTGCAATTGGGTAATAAACTGAGGGCCTAGGTTCTCATTACCGCCTGTTACATGTGATGGTCCCCACAAAAGAAAAGTGGACTCTACTTATAGGGACCTATTGACCACCCCTGCAACTAGCAAGGAAAAGCAAGAAGTAACCTCAGTGTAGGACCGAAAATAAAAACTGTGTAGCACAATCCAGGAAAACATTGTAGGAGATGTTGGAGCCCCCCAGCAAGAGCTGAAATTCCAAAGCCCGTGTTTGAAATCAACGCCATCAGCTTCCTAACCGCGCCATCCTTTGTCCTCTCTTTCAGAGCCATGTTTGACTATGACAAGAGCAAAGACAGCGGGCTGCCTAGCCAAGGACTTAGTTTTAAATACGGAGACATCCTCCATGTCATCAACGCTTCTGATGATGAGTGGTGGCAGGCCAGAAGGGTCATACTAGATGGGGACAGTGAGGAGATGGGCGTCATTCCCAGCAAACGGAGGTAAGGATGCCTTCTTTCTCTTCCCTCCCCAGCCCTCTGTGTGTGTGTGTGTGTGTGTGTGTGTGTGTGTGTGTGTGTGTGTGTGTGTGTGTGTGTTAGCTATCTAGGGAGTGGAAATGCAGGGAGGGGAGGATGAGGAGATTGCACACAAAATGACTATTTAAGTGTGATAGGCATTCTACAGGAAAATTGTCAGTGGTGACAGGTGACAAGAATAAAAAATTTCTCATTCTCTGCGTGTTAGGATTTTACCAAAATTGGTGAGTTTGATGTGCCTTATGAGCCTGCCTACCCATTCACACCTGATGTACTGATTCTGTGGCTCAGCATTGACCAGGAAAGTTTATAGAAAAGCCAAATATAAAAGGCAACAACTTACTAAGGCCCAAATGCTTGAGCCATGAACTGCCCTGCAGCTGGGTGGACAGATAGATACCTCATTCTCTTTCAGTTAGTCTTGTTCCCCTTCCCAGCATTCCCTTCAGCTGCTCAGATTTTTCGTCTGTGTATTTCTTAGGTGTATCAAGCCCTCCTCTTTCAAATGCTTCCTCAGTTCTGTTTCTGAAAGGCAGAAATCATTCTCACGTGAGTCAACTCAACCATATATCCTAGCATCCGCTCATCACCATATATCCTAGCATCATCACCATATATCCTAGCAACCATATATCCTAGCAACCATATATCCTAGCATCCACTCATCACCACCGTTAGGAATTCCCTTCTCACGAATGTCCTTCTGGCACAAGACATGGTCTACAAAACAAACATTGGCTGAATGAAAGCCAAAGTCAGTCAGCGTTGCAGCATGGTTCGGGAAGGGGCCATGAGAGTCCGTGCCTAGCTGAGGAGGACAAGATGGCTGTGAGGGGAGAGAGTTAGTTTCCATTGGAGGTGTCACCCCTTGCAGGTTGACTATACTCCAGTGGATGACTTCATACCCACACATATGGGCATTGCTAGAATGACCCCATA
>NC_022023.1:8334664-8361386 GCF_000317375.1 Microtus ochrogaster
CCACACATATGGACATTGCTAGAATGACCCCATACCCACACATATGGGCATTGCTAGAATGACCCCATACCCACACATATGGGCATTGCCAACTGGACTCTGTGGGTGAGAGGGTGAGGGGACAGAGAACAGACATCAAACTGGAAGAAGAACGAGGATCCAGGAGGAAGACGGATGGAAAATCCACTCCTCACCTTGTTTCCACTTCTTCACATCCCCACCGCTTCTCCCTCCCAGTTGTATGTAGGCTCTGTTTGATCCACTGAGTTCCTGGAGTCCTGAAACAGTGATTCTTAATACTACTTCATTGATGTGTTTGTGCATCTTCATGTAAGAAAACAGTCCAGGATGACATGTGTTCCCGGTTGCTCAGATTCAGTTACCAAAGCTGTCTGAGGAGCTGTCATGTTCGGTTGGTCCCAGGGATAGGAGCTGAGTGGAGGGACGAATTCTGTCAGAAATAGATTACAGCTGATTTCCAAGAAAGCATTCTTCTCATTGAAATCACCCAGCGACGCTCTAGACTACGCAGGACGACATGAAAAGGTCTCAGACTTTAGATGGGAGGATGGAGCCAGGATAAATGGTCCAAAGCTTCCCAACCGCAGGCTCGTGTGATGCTAACCATCATGTCGCCAGTCATTCGTTCAATTAGCGTGCATCATTTCCCCCAAGATACAGCCCTCTCCCAAACAATTTCCCACTTGCCGCTGACCATCCTTGAATTAGTTTTTTTTCAATCTTTTGAAAGAAGCAACCTTTCAATTAAAGGAAACCATGTCACCAGCCATATAACAGCTGCCCTGAGGAAGTGCTTTGTTCAAGTGCGACCACGTTCATGTGGGCTCACACTCTTTTGCTCACAGATATCCTACATTGCAGTTATGTTTGTTTATTTATTTGGTTTTTCAAGACAGGGTTTTTCTGTTTCAGCTCTGGCTGAAACTCACTTTGTAGCCTAGCAGGCCTCGAAGTCAGCAAGCTCGGGCTACTGCTGCTTCTGAATGCTGGGATTAAAGGTGTCTGCCACCACTGCCTGGCTGCAGATCTATTTTATACAAAATAAAAATATATTTGTATTTATTTGATTATAAATTTATATTATGAATATTTTCTTAGGATTGTAATTATGTCAGAAATGTTTTATGTATTATAAAGCTAGTTCTGTCTCACTGTATAAAAGTAATTTTAGAAAAACATAAGAAGAAAAGTAAAAAAAATCACATCTTTGTTGATTCACGTGTTCTAAGTGCCCAGCTCCATGTGAAGTCATGAACCATAGAATAGGTTATAGACAAATAAAATAGGTAGTGCTGGGAACAACTTTCATGTGTGGCATACTCTCAAAGGAAGACTTATTTTCTAGGTGTCAGATCTTGAGCATTGTGTGCCAAAAGAGAAAGAAGGCTGTGTTCTTGAAAGCCCCGACTCTCGGCCTTAGTTCTTGTTTCACGGGGAAAATGAACCACTGTATTGGGATACAGGAAGAACTCAGAGTATGGGGGGAAGGTAGGGAGGATCTGGGAGGACTTTGGAGAGGGGAAACCATAATCAGAATACATTATGTGAAAAATCATTTCCAATTTAAAAATATTAGGAAACCACAGAGATTGATAGGTAAGTGTGTGTGTGCACTTATGTGTGTCTGGCTATATTGTTTGTAAACAGATTTAAGTGATGACCCCACTAAAACTGGTCTAATTGAGGTCACTGAAGGACAGTGAAAGGGTGACCTCAGAAATCTGTTAGGAAGTGTGGACTGCTCTGCCCAAGTAATCCTTAGGTTGGATACTGCATTGAACCCCATGTCCCACATGCCTGTGGCCTCTGTGGGTCTGTGCAGAACTGACCGCCATTCTCTGATCAAATCACCGCGCATGCTCCACGTGCTGCAGTCATGACAATGGGAGGAAGCAGTGGTTCCCATCATCAGCCAAATTCATGCAAAGGAGTCGGAATAAGATTAAGGGCTCTAACAAGGGTTTTAGGAAAATCTGAAGAGGTGAAAAGAATGACCATTTGAGCTTAAACTTAACAGGGAGACAGACTAGCTCCAAGAAGGCTTCTTCCTAATGGACTACTTCTTTTTTCTTTTTTAATGAATCCTGAATTCACCAGCATTTATTTTCCCTGCACTTTTTTTTTTATTTTATTTATATTTCTAAAAGATTTCTGTCCCTTTCCCGCTACTTCTACCTAGCAGTTTTTCCCAAGCCCTTCTGGCTCTCCTGCCAACCGTTATGTGTTGGGTGGATGGGAGGAGAGATTCTCAGCACTGGTTTCCCCCCAGGGAATATGTTGCTTTAATGTCTGATGTTAGATGTGAAAGGTTTTGTCCAGCCCTTTCCACCCAAATATTCCACTCTGCCACTGGAATAAATGTGTTGTGAGTCTTCGTTCTGTAGCTATGGAAACCCAGCTCCTGGGTGATTCAGTGGGAAACACAAAAGAGCTCTCGGTTAGGAAGTCGCCTGCTGCTAATTACAGAGCTATGAATAGCTTAGACTTCATCAGCCATTAAGTTTCTATAGATTTGGGATTAGTTTTCTCTCACTTGCTCTTTTATTTCCCAAGAAAGATAAAAAAAATGGAATTAAAGCCAGCCAGATTTAAACAAAACCATGTCACAGCAGCCTACCGGATAGTATTTTTGTACCATGGTCTTCTACTGGAGACCTGCTGTAATATTCTACTGAGGGTTACATGCACCTGGACCAGAGAACTACACAAACTTTCAAATCAATAGAAAGTGTTTAAAGAAGGGAATCAAGATGTAACTTCCAGAGATAAAATTCAATGATGTTATAGGGAGCAGGCAATAAAAACAACACTTTACTGCAGAGACTTGGAAAAGTCAAGGAAACACATAGATTCCTCTTTGTCAACTTTAGCTTAAAACAAGAGCTAATCAAATTTTATTTTCCTGGGATTTCTTAAGCCCTGACTCTCATATCCGAATTATCCTTCCCCATCCTTCATTGATATTGCCTGGGTATGGAAAGAGCTTGTGAGCGTACCCCAATCTTCTTTGTCCTGCCCTTCCAAAATTCTTTTCCATTGCACTAGGATCCTTTTCCTAAGATACTAGCTTGAAGGGCTAGAGAGATAACTCAATGGTAAAGAGTGTTAGCTATTTTGCAGAGGACCAGAATCCAGGGTCCAGTACCCATGTCCATGGGACCCAATACCCTTCAAGTCCTGCGTACGCATGAGCCTAACTACATGCACACACATACGTGTCTACATAAGTAAAAATAAATCTTTAAAGCCCTAGTTTGATTATACCACCTTCCTCATTCATGCCTTGTTACTACTGCCCAAGTCCTTGAGTAGCTCAGAGGGAGAGGAGGAGGAGGAGTTTGCATTCGCTTGTGGATGCTCATTTGTGTATGGATGCATGCATAAACCCATGAGCCTCATTTCGTAGGTTCCTCCCCTTTTTTAAGACAGGCCTCTCTTTGGCCTGGGATCCACAAAGCAGTCTGAACTTACTAGCCAGTCTGCCCTAAAATCCGCCCATCCCTGTCTCTTCTAAGATGATAAACTCTTGCCCCGCCCCAATGCCCAGCTTTTTACATGGCTTCAAACTTGGGTCCTTGTCAAAAACAAGGACTTTATCAACTGAGTTATCTCCCCAGCCATATGTTTTCTTTAAGACATTTTGTGATTTCATGTAGGTCAGTCAGGCTAGCCTTAAACTCATATCTGATTTTGACCTTGAATTCATCATCCTGTCGTCTCTACCATCTAAGTGGTAGGTTTCATATGTGTACCAGTACGCCCGGCTCCCAACATCCTAGGAAACTCCACATCTTCACCCAGCCTCCACTCATCCCGCGTGGACCCCGTGGCACTGTCCTTCCGGTGCCCAGCTTGGTAGGGACTGGAATGCATGCTCACCTTTTCTTTCTCACCCCTCTAGCTTCAGATGAACTGTGGTCCCCTTCCAGTACCGCAGCAGGACTCACCACCCCTCTCTCCCCACAGTGATGCTGTTAGGAGTGTCTGAGAGCGTATCACGATGGGTGTACATTACAGCCTTGTTGTAAATGTTTCCTTCCTTTATTCCTACATCCTTGGTTAATAACATGGCAAATGCTCCTTTAGTGGCAGGTAAGATAATGATGCTGCCAAAATGATGGAAGGACATTAGACTCCTTGAAGGAACATTCTAGGGTACATGTAACATATTGGTTGCCAAGCGAAGCTAGCAGTGTAACACTGCTCTTTAATAGGCGAGCAGGAGGGAGGAGGAGAGGCTTGTTTGTTTCCGCTCTAGGCCATTAGTTTTCCTGGGCTGTGATTTCCTGAAATAGATTCTTGTTGATCCACAAGCATTTCCATAATTTTATGTTACTTCCAAATATTAGGACTTGTCAGTGCATGTAAAACAAAAATTTCTAGGGACATATTAGAAGTTTAGACAATTTTTACCAAGTGTTTTATTTTTTAAATCCTTCCCAAGGAAACGAAACATTCTCATCCATGTTTTATTTGAGTTGTAGGGACAAGAAGAAGAAGAGCACTTTACTTAATATGGAACTTACTGTTTTGTTTTGTTTTGTTTTTCTCATTAGAGTGGAAAGAAAGGAGCGTGCCCGGTTGAAGACAGTGAAGTTCAATGCAAAACCTGGCGTGATTGACTCGAAAGGGGTAGGTACAAAATGATGGAAGCATTAAGTTCTCTCAGTTACCATAGATTCAGTGACAATTAACATTCAGGCTTTTAATAGCAAAGAAATAATAGTGTCACTAGACAAAAGAACACCGTCCTAAATGTATCGCTAAAGGAATGTCATTTCTGATAAAGTGGGTTTGTTATAAAGATGTTAACTCCTGGGACAAAGCCAGTGATGATGAAAGTGATGTGTTGACTGTACTGAAGATGGTAAAACATAGTCTAGGTGTTTTCCTTAAATGTTCTGAAAGGTCACATTTCATAGGCAGTATCTACTCATCTGATAACGTATCTAGTTTGACACCCATTATACACAAAAGACTGTAGTCAAAGAAATACAGACATGGGTCAGTTAAGTGAATATGTAGATTGTTGTGACAGACATGGGAGAGAATTAACAACAAAATCCTACCAAGATTAACACTCGTGTACATCTCCTCTTAGCCCCGGCTTTGCTGGCAAAGAATTAATTCAGCTATCATATGACTTTCCCACTTAAATTTAGAGTTGGGCAGCTGTCACCTCCATCGGTTTGGGAAATTTCATCACTCCATCAAGAAAATCCTGTCGATTAGCATAATCATTTCCCATTCCTCGGCCTTCCTTCCCCACCCGACCACAGTTAGTAACCTACTTTGTCTTTATAGATTTGCCTGTAAATACCTCATATAAATGGAATGTGCCCTTTTGTGACTGCTGATTTCACACCGCAATATTTTTTAAGTTGTGTTTATACTGTTTCATGAATAAATAAAAAAGTGCTTCATTTCTTTTATTGCCATATAAAATTCTATTGTATGGCCATACCACATTTAGCATGTCCATTCATCAAATGACAGACATTTGCGGTATTCCCAGTCTTTAGCTACTGGGGGTAATACTAGCAGGACAATTTGTATTAAGATTTTGATGTGTATATTTTTACTTTCATTGATTATAATGGTGCAGCAAAATTGCTGACTCCTTCAGCAATATGATGGCTGTGGTGCACGTGTTAGGAACTGCCAGGTGGTTACACAGTGGCCACAGATTTCACATTTCTATCAACAGTGTATTCTTCTGCAATTTCTTCACGCGCTGAACAATGCTTCTTATGTGTTTTTTACAATAATGTCTATCTTGGTTAGCATGAAGCCGTGTGTTATTGTGGTTTTGATTTGTATTTCCCTAATCAGTGGAGCTGGCGAATTTCTTTTTCTGGCCTTAGTATATCTTATTCTGTACTTGGCATATCTTTTCTAAGAGCTGTCTACTCAAATTAGGTATATTTTTAAATTGGCATTTCCCTGCTGCTATTTTAACTGGGTTATAGAGTCTCTAAATATACTTTGGGGTTGTGGTAAAACCTTTCTCTTCACTTATTCATGTTTATGTTTGTGAACATGTGTGTGTGTGTAGGAACGTGTGTATGGCATGGTGCACATGTGAGTGACTGGCTAGTTAAAGGCAGAAATCTTCTTATATTGTTCCTTCACCTTTGAGATAGCACCTTTCAATCAAACCTGGAACTCACCAATCCCACTAGTCTTGCTGTCACGTGATCCAGAGATCCCCTCTCTGCCTTCTGCGGCTGGAATTATAGACAACTTAGCTGGGCTCTGAACCTCTCAGCTCCAGTCTTGTTTTGGTGGCAAGCACTTTAACCACTGACCCGTCTCCCTCCCCCTGTACTCTGCCTTTAAATGATTTTTCAGACAGACGTTTTTCTAACTTTTTTCCTCTTTAGAGTTCTGTTCTCTTCTTATCCTCTTGACAGTATTCTTTAATGTAACCATGATTTTTATTTTGATTAATTCTAATCTTTTTCTTTTGTTACTTTTTGATGCAATGTCTAAGAAACATTACAGAATCCAAGGTCACAAAGGTTTATATCAAACTTTCTTTAAGAAGGTTACAGGTGCAATTCTTATGTTAGGATATTAACCAATTTTGAGTTCATTTGTTCACAGAGAGGTACTGAGTTCCAACTGTATTCCTTTGCATCTAAATCATTTACTTAATTTCATTTAAGATCATTCATGGCAAATGTATAGAGCTCTATTATTTCATGTAGATCTTATATCCTATAACCTCTATAAACCCCTGTCATGGTTTTGATAGTTTTACTAAATTTCTCAGAATTTCTTATATAGAAGATATGCCATATGAGAAAAGAGAGTTCTTTTTTGCCCTTCAATGTGGATGACTTTTACTTGCTCCTCTTACTTAATTCCCATGGCCAGAACCTCTACCACAATGATAGACGTATCCAAGGAGAGAAGGGCAAAGGCACCTCTCTCCATCTTACTCTGGCATGACACTGGCTGTAACGTCACTGTCTTTTAAAAATATAGTTCTCGAAGAGGCCGTACCGGGGTCTGGTGCCCTGTTATAAAATAACGCCTTCCACCTTTGGACATCCCATTCCTCTTCTCTCCATGTTCTTTGCTTTACTTTTCTCCCCTAACAGTTGTGGCTTGTGGGTGGATGGGAGGGAAAAAACACCACAAGTTCTGGTCAGTAGTATCATTATGAAAATAGATAGATCATTTGCTAAGACTTTTGTTACCCAACCCCCTGGATTGCCCTTT
Source organism: Microtus ochrogaster (assembly GCF_000317375.1). Lineage (NCBI taxonomy): Eukaryota > Metazoa > Chordata > Mammalia > Rodentia > Cricetidae > Microtus > Microtus ochrogaster. The sequence continues at coordinate 8,341,913 of NC_022023.1, forward strand.
GTATATTAAATAGATGTATCATTGAGAAGTCAAGTCAATGACACAGTATTTTAATTTCCCAAAAAAATATTTAAGTGAAATAGGAACTCATCTGTGTACATATGATGTTATTCTTAAAACTGAGAATCTGGGACATCACGGAATTGACTCCTTTAAATACTACTTCAACACAAAATAGTAGAAAAAATTTTAATGATTTCTTTATTTTTTTACTGTATGTGTATTTTGTCCATGTGTATACCTGTGTGATTCAGAGTCTCTGAAACTGGAGTTAACAGAGAGTTGTGAGCTGCCATGTGGGTGCTGGGAATTGAACTCAGATCCTCCAGAAGAGCAGCCAGTACTCTTAATGGCTGCGCCATCTCTCCATGCCTCAAGACAATAGAAATTTTTATTACTTCCTGGTATGAACTTAATAATACATGCCGTACTTATTCCATGCCTACAGATGGTACGTGCTGAAGAATTTGAATTGAATACCTAACTGTGTCCGATGCACAGGTGAGCTAGTGCAGTATACAAAGTGTAATATGGACCCCTCTTCCCAGAAGTTACACCAGTGACAGGCCAGAACACCTGGACTATCTTTCCATCTCAGGAGCTATTCTATTGCTGTCAAGAGATGCCATGATCAAGGCAACTATTATAAAAGAAAGTACTTCATGTGGGCTTGCTTACATTTTCAGAAGGCCAGTCCATTGTCATCGTGGTGGGAAACAGACAGGAATGGTGTGGAGTAATAACTGAGACCTATATCCTGCCTGGTTCATAGATAGCCAGCAGGAGAGAGAGAGAGAGAGAGAGAGAGAGAGAGAGAGAGAGAGAGAGAGAGAGAGAGCGCGCACTGGGCCTAGAATGTGTTTTTGAAACCTCAAAGCTCACCCTGTGATATACTCCTCCAACAAGGACACCCCTCCTAACCCTTCCAAACAGTTCATCAACAAGGACTTAGCATGCAAATAACATGAGCCTATAGGGGCCATCCTCGTTCAGACCACCACACCCTTTTAACTGTATTTGTTAAACACTATGTGCTAATAAATAAAATGTAAACTCTAGGACTCAAATGGGCTATTTAAGGAGGAGAAGGATAACGTGGGAAGCAAATCCTAGATCTGAAGGTCAGGAAAGCAATTATCTATATTCTAGCTTTAATTTGCCGAGTCACCAAAGCCTTGAACCTTATAGCCAAAATAGGACTCTGTCAGGGATGGCAAGTTCCAATTTGTTCATAGGTAGTAGCAGTTTTTATCTGCAGTTTCATGTTGAGAAGGGTTCCAAAGGCATATATAAACTCAGCAGAATCAAAAGTACTATCGATTAGTCATGTCAAGCGCAACCTTGGGAATGGTCCTCTATTGGCAATCTCTAAATTCAATGATCTTTAAAGTAGCTTTCATCAGTAATTGTCCATGAATTCTGCTTAGAAATTTATTAGACATAAAAGCATTTTTTTTTCTCAAATCTCCATGAGAACAATAAATGTGGAAACTTCTTAAACATAAACACAGAAAGCAGGAAGGAGGGGGGAGAGCTCCCAGCTATGCCAGAGTCCAGAGAGTAGGGACAGACAGTGTCCTGGGCAACTCCAGTAGGATAGCCTTAGAACAAGTCAGTGTCAGTGGGGCAGCCTATGACGAGCCTGACTGGTCTCCGCAAGCTGTGAGTCTCTATAGGGCTAACAGGCCTGGGAGTGAGCAGCGAATTCGTCATAAAAGAATTTGAACTTTAATTAGCCTGTCGCTACTCAAGTCACTTTTACAAGAGCTGGCTATTGATTAAAATGACATTGAGCGCTACAAAGCCTGAGGTAGTGTGTAAGTCGCCTTGTGAAGCAACCAATAAATTAAAAGGGCAAGATCTTTCAGCGAGTTTCCAAAGACAATTAGAGTCAAGGAAATAACATGGCAGGAATATAATATCACAGGGATCGCCCATGACTTAGCGAATTGTCGTTCTCCTCTTTAAAAATCAATAGACTTGGTCTTCGCAAGACTGCCTAATTTGTCTAAGATAACACAATTAGTATGGGTACGTACAAGAATCAGGTTTAAATTCAGGTCATTTCAACAGCCTGTCTTTTCCATTGCTGTGTTATTTGTTTCTGGTAAACGTCTTAATTTCCCTACTATGGCTGTGATTAGACACCCAGACCAAAGCAACTATAGGGAGGAAAGACTTATTCAGAGTCACAGTTTCTGCCATGGTCTGATGGCAGGAGCTTGAGGTGGCTGGTCACGTTAAACCTGCTTTCAGGAGACTGCATCAAGATGAAGATCAGGGTTTGATCCCAGAATCCATGTAAAAAGCTGGGCACTACAGCACGTGGTTGTAATCCCAGCACTTGCAAGGCAGAGGCAAGTAGATTCCTAGTCCTCAACCAGTCTGGCCTCCAAGGCAGACTGCAGGCCAGAGTGAGTGCCAGCGTGCAATATGTCATAACTGGTCTGACACCATTTTACATAAAGACAAAAAGGGATTTCTTTCTCAAAAATCGATGGTGGTTAACTGAAGTGGGAAATCCTGCCTTGTATGGGTTGGGTGGCACCCTTCCCTAGGCTGGAAATCCTAGAGTGTTGTGTCATATTTTACTCGTTTGACTTTTTGAAGGGCCCACCACCCAGCTCCTGATTAAATCACACACGGAGGCTTATTCTTGGTTCTGAAAACATGGCCTTAGCTTGACTTGTTTCTTGTCAGCTTTTCGTAAACCATTCCAACTTCCTTTTGCTTCTGGACTTTTTCCTTTCTTATTCTGTACTTACTCCCTGGCTGGGTTGGGTGTCTAGGGGTCTGGCCCCTGATGTCCCCGCCCCCTCTGATCTCTTGTTGCTCCTTCGTCTCTTTCAAGATTTCTCCTCCTATTTACACTTTCTGCCTGCCGGCCTCACCTATCCTTTCTCCTGCCTCGCTATTGGCCGTTCAGCTCTTTATTAGACCATCAGGTGTTTTAGACAGGGAAAGAATCACAGCTTCACAGAGTTAAAAAAAAAAATGCAGTATAAACAAGCACACCTTAAAATAATATTTCCCAACAAAGCGTATGAAAAAGGGAAAGTGAGCTGACTTCTGGCTGCCACATTTGAACACAACTGCACATGAACATGAACATACATATACATAACACACATAGTAAGTTGTAAATCTCCAGTTTCTATACATTTTTAAACACAATTCCAAGGGAAATCGTTTACTTCTGTGTAGACTTAAAGTGAGGTTTAGAAAAGTAAATCGAACTCACACCTGACTGATTCCGAAGCGCATTATCTGTTTTCTACAGCATGTAGTAATATCTCTTTCCTCTTGAGACATGTCACACATATGCAGGGGAAAAAAATGAAGCAAAATGAGTTCAGATTAGCTTTGTCAAAAACTAACTCAAGCAGAAACATAAATCTAGAGAGAGGGAAGCTGCTTTTCCTCTTTGATATACGTATTTCTGAAGAGAGCTATGGGCCGCCTACTTCTGCTACGGTAGCCTGGAAGCTAGAAATGGGGACACAGGTATTGGCTAACATGTCCCGTCAGTCACCAGATACAGAGACAGTGTGGGACAATACAGAGAAGTAAGTCTACACCCTCACCACTGACCCGGAGAAGTCAGTGTTCTAGGGGAGAGGCTCAGGCCCTACAGGAAGGAAGTCACAGAACCATCACCAGGAGAACCAGAGAGCAGAGGACAAAGGAAAAGGAAATTCTGGTTTACAAACCCAGAGGATTTGAATTCAAACCCAGAGGATTTGAATTGCCAGCCTTAAAGGGATTGGTGAAATTTATGGGATGTGGGAGGCAAGCAGGAGCAGGCCACCGGCCAGGCAAGAAATAAAACACAGTTGCCACACTGCAAGGGACATTTATTAAGGGGAATAAAAGGTCTCAGAAGTGGAGAGATAGTTCTGATGTCTTAAATCACCCAGGAAGCTTGTACTTTATCCTGTAGAAAATGAAGAATCGTGGGTGTTGTGGCCAAAGCCGACCTCATAGTATTTTTTCTGAGCTTGTGCCAAGTATATCTGTATTACAGTCTTGATTATACTTGATTGTGCTCTAAAGTGTTCTAGGCAAAGATCTAAACCTGTGCGTAGTGATGCCTCAGCACTGAACATGTCTACGTGACTCATGCTGACTCTTTGGTGCACCGTGCTTACATAATGGGAAAGGAACATCCACAGAGGGCTTAAGAGGCATTTACCTGTCAACTGTGAGGGCAGGAGAGAGATGGATGGCAGAAGGAGTTGGAGAAAGCTGCAATATTCTGGGTACAGAACTCTGAAAATCTGAACCAAAAGCAATAGAAAAGGAAATTTGGAAATAACTTCTAAAATCTAATCAGAGAGGGTTATCATTTGCAGATGTCTGCTCTGTGCTTCCTAATAATAGTTTGTAAGAGCAGATGCTGAGTGAGGGAAAAGGAGTGGGCAGAATGATACCACATAGGACCCGGTGACAGCAGTGTCCTTGAATCAAACTGGAGTCAGCATTGAGAAACTGTGTTGATTCTTGGAACTTCTCGTGTACCCCAAGATTGCTGGTACCAGAACAAGCATTGTACCAGCTATCAAAAAAACAATTTGATGGTTCTCTTAGCAAAATGGGAATTATATTGGTTTTTGTCACGGGTTTTAAATAACATTTTGAGAGGTGAGTTATGACTGTGTCTCCCCCACAAAAATAGATCCACATGGAGTCAATCTATAGATAGAGGAACCAGGTATAAGAAGCTCAAATGTCACTAAGATGGACTAGATATCCAGGTTGGGGGAGGAGTGAAAGGAAAGTCACAGGTCATACCACCTCATGGGTAAGCAGGAAGGAAGGCAAGCTTTTTCCTAGAAGTTAAAAAAATTTAGAAAAGCCTTTCTTTGGTTGTTCATCATTGCTTTCCCATCTGTGCCCTCTAGAAGCTTCCTAACTGGTTTTCCTGGCTCTGGTTTCTCTCCTAATTCTTTCTCCACATGCAATATAGATTAACCAGACTTACAGCATTTTACAGAAGCGCAAAGAAGGTCTCCAGCATCACTGGTCCAGTCTGAGTGATGTTGCTAGTTCACTCTCTTGTAGAACACAATAATCACATTTTTTCTAACCCTCAACTCCTCTGTCCACTGAGACCTTCCCAGGTAGCACAGAGATAACTATCTGATAAGGGAGTGATAATGGCTTCTCTAGGTGGCTCTCAGAGTGTTGTGTGACATTATTCCTGAGAAGATGTGCACAAATATTACTCACCGGATAGGAAAACAAAAACAGACCACAGTAAAGGATAGCACCAAAGCCCAACTTCAACAAGTTCAGCCAATGAGTTTTATTGGGGCGACTTAAAGGAGTATGGGTAAGGGTGAGAGAAAAAGGAGCAGAAATGGGCTCAAAGCCAGCTACATCGCTAATAACACACCTTAGCATAAATGGCAGATTATGGAAAACTGGAACTCATGCCCAGCCTGAGGACAGATCAACAGGTTGGGGAGCGTCTCCTCTGGTAGCTCAGTGGAATAGAATTAAGTCGTGTTCCTAATGTATTTTTCTGTATATGCATTGTTCTGTAGATCTTGAGTTTTTAAAAAATTTTACTATTGAAATAGCAAATTAATCTAAAACATTATATTCTAAATGTGATAAAAACATTTAATTGAAAAGTTCTATCCACTGCACACATGCATAGAAACACACGTATACATGCAGTGCATACTTTATAACATAGAAACACACGTATACATGCAGTGCATACTTTATAACATAGTCCAGTTGTGTGGCTCTCTTCTGTTCTCAACCTTAATTACATTTCCACCCTTTTTGCAATTATGTATGTTGACACTTGAATGCATTTGGTCGACTTCATCTTGAAGTAAAACAAAAATTGTGAAAAAGAATCTTAAATGCTTCAAATTTGATGGTACTTCCATTGGCTTGATTACACTGGAGTTTTTATTCATGTTGGCTTAAGTTGGCTAAATTAAAACATCCTAGAGCCATTTGTTAACTGCGCTATATTCCTTTCTCATATTATTAGTTCTCAGCAAATTTTTAAGCTTTTCAGTGTAACAGATATGTCTTGGAGGTACACTAAAAGCCAGGTCGTGATTCCAGGAATGGAAGCACACAATCCTGAAACATTCTGTGCACAAGTAATAAATGGAATCCGGTAAGCACTGGGTGAGAGGTGAGCACGGGCCACTGTGTGAATTCAGCCCAGCAATACTAACCTCTTCTGGAGCTCTGAAGAAAGAATGGTCAGGGTGAGCACTGGGAGGACAGGAAGATGTACGAAGGAGCAAAAGAATGGTAGAGGCGGAAACGAGAGTGTCTAAGAGAGGACACGGCCCTGTGCGTCTACAAAAGCCACAGATTCTTAATGCTGTTTCAGCACAAAGACTGGAGTGTCAAAAAGGAGATGTTAGGAACCACATCACCATCACGGAGGGCTTTACTCTTGAAGGCCAGAGAAAGCCTGTGGAGAGTTTTGGTAGAATGAAGACGTAACATATCTGTATCAAAATGAGGAAAAAAGAAGCAAAAGGAGATAACCTTATAGAGACCAGGAGTCCATTCCCAGTGCCTGACCTAGGGCCGCAGAAAGGCTATGATAAAAATAACCATAAAGTATCTACTCATTGGTGAGGGGCAGTAAAGTAGCAAGCAGTGCCCCCAGAATTAGCTAAGGCTTTTATTAAGAAGGAGATGCCTAGACTCAAGTCTATAGAATCACATTCTCTGGGGATGCTGGGTCAATGCTGGGCTATGTAACTACTGGTAGGAAACAATAGAAAACTCTTGTCTAAAGTTAGTGTGCTAGAAAACCACTGCATTCTAGTTGGTGTGCCCATTATGCTGAACATCTGTTAGCTGCCTTTTTAAATAGAGTATTTGTTTTCTTTTTCACCGCAGAAGATCAGGCACACGGCCATGCTCATAAGAAAGATCTTTACTACTGAATTCTACTCCTTGCCCTTCTACTAATTGTTTGTTTGTTTGGTACTTAACAGCAATTCTGTGAGTTAAACACAGTTAATGTGCCAACTTCACAGATGAGAAAGCTGAACTTTCGGAAGAAGACAGAAGTCACCAAGCTCATAATGCCAGCAGGGAGCATAGCAAGGCCCCACACAATAACATGGTTCTTATGAGAGAAAATAATTGCGTTCTTAAGTGTGGACTCATTCTAGATGTTATTAGCTCATTCTACCCAATCAATTAGTGATGCCAAAACTAACATGATATAAATAGAAGTGTAGTTTGTGGTTATATGAATAGCAAGTGTCGTTTCAGCAGCTGAGAGCATGAGCCTTTGTTAAATTTTCTTTCTGCTACTAATTCACAATATGAAGTATTATTCAGAAAACTCAGCTCAAATCCAATTCTACTTTAGGTGGTTATTCATGTGTAAATTCTGATTCACTGTGGGACTTTCTTTAACGTGACTTGTGGCAGAGGGCCTGGAGTCATCCTCTGGGCCTTGAGGGTTTCCCTCTGCCAAAGCTTTAAGCATCTGAGAGCTGAGACACTGGTGTGTGTGTGTGTGTGAGAGAGAGAGAGAGAGAGAGAGAGAGAGAGAGAGAGAGAGAGAGAGAGTCTAGTCTTACAGCTCCCTCGTCACGGTAATTAGAGTGACCACAAGAAAAAATAGCACAGATCGCCCTTGTATTGTATTTTAATTTATTTGTTGTGTAGTGTGCATGCTATGGACATACTCGTAGCTGTCAGAGGACAGCGTTAGGGGTCATGCCTCTCCTTCCACCATGTGGACAGGTAGCTGAGATCAAATTCATATCTTCCATTTTGGCAGCAGGCATCTCGACACTCTGCCCCATGCCACAAGCCTACGTCCTGCCTGCTTTGTTGTTCGTTGTGTTGGTTTTGTTTTTAAACTGTGCCTGTTTTATGTTGGTAGAAAGTAGTTTATTGTTTTTAACTACAGATTGTGTAATATCTGAAAAGTGTTTCAAGGATAGCTTCCTCCAGTATTTCCCTAAAAGGGTGGAGGGGATATCTATTGACCATGGTCAGGGAAATCTTTTATTGGGCTATTCTAGTATACCAATAATTACTGAATGAAGTAATGTAGCGGCTAGGGACCTAGTTCAGTTAATAAGAGCATCTACTCTGAACAAGGACCTTTGAATCCCCAGCACCCACAGAAAAAGCCAAGTGTGCCTATAATCCCCAGGATTTTAGAAGGAATACAGTTGGATACCAGGACCTCACTGGCCAGCCAGTCTACTCCACAATGCAAACTCGTGGTTCAATGGGACTCCATATCTCAAGGTGATAATTCAGAAAGCAATAGAGGAGCACACCCAATGTTCTGCTCTAGCCTCCACCTGGGCAAATAGACATGTCCAATATACTCCTGTGTGTGCACCATACACACAGTTAGCCAGTCAACTCATGTAAGAATAAAGAATGGTGTTTGGGAGAAAAGTCAGGTACACCAGACAGGTACGGTACATATATGTTTTACTAGCATAAAACATATTTCATCCACCACCTATGAATGGAGACCTGACCAATTTATTGTTGCCTTTAGAGGGGTGTTCTCTTGATCTGTATGGAATTACCTTTCACTAAGTAACTTTTGAAGTTTCTCTCTATACAAAATACTGCTCTGGTCATTGACAGTGATGACCTCTGCCATCTAAGAACTTCCCTGAAAGGACATGGATGCCACTGTGGTACAAGGTGAAAAGTGTACCCTCAGACATGAGAATCTTAATGGGGAGGGCCTCTGGGGGAGAGCAATTGAGGAAGTGTTCCAAAGAAGTAACCGTTTAGCTGAGTTGATGAGAACTGAGCAAGATTTCAACAGCTGTAGAGTCAGTGTGTTTTCACATCTGGCAAATAGCAGAAGCAAAGGAATGGGACAGGAGGTTCTCCAGTAACCAGTAAGGGTTCATCTGCCTGCAATACACACAGGAGGCCTGAGGCCCAGTGCTAGAAGGCATTGACTGTTCCCTTATGGAGCCTGAGAAGTTTTCCCTAAGCCTTAGGGGCTAGTACATCCACATTATTCAGACAGAAGAACTACTGATACTCTGTGTAAACAGAGATTGCCTTCTGATGTGGGTCAAGGCTGGGTACCAGGAATGAACAGAGGAACAAGACACCTGCAGAACAGCACTGAAATAGCTCAAGCAAAATGCAACAGCAGCCAGGTCATAGCAACTGAGGGAAGGCCATGGATGGCAAAGATGTTGAGCAGCCTGTGAAAAATATCATCTATGAACATGGTGAAGGTAAAGAAAAGGATAAGAAGTGAGCCATGCCAGAGTAACTATGCCCGCCAGGATAACAAGGAAGAGAGAATGACTTGGCAGGACCCACACTAGAAATTAAAGTCGTGTGTTGAAGGCCAGACCTCAGACTTATGCCTTATTGTAGTGCCAACCAAAGTCACTGGTGGGCTTAGGGTTTGATTGCTGTAAAGAGACATCTTAAAAAGAGAAACATTTCATTGGGGCTGGCTTACAGTTCAGAGGTCCATTGTCGTCATGACAGGAAGCATGGTGGCGTGTAGGCAGACGGTGATGGAGAGGGAGCCAAGAGTTCTACATTGGATCAGCAGCCAACACAGAGAGAAAGGGCCTGGCTTGAGCATTTGAAACCTCAAAGTCCAGTTTCAGTTTGACTTTGAAACCTCCAGTGACAGTTTTCCTCCAACAGGGCCACACCTCCTAATAGTGCCACTCCCTATGAGCCTATGGAGGCCATTTTCATTCAGACCACCGTGCTGCTGTTAGGTAATGCTAGGAACTGTTATCACCTCATAACATGATACTAACCACTGAATGCCAACCCAACACAAACCTTTTACAAAATGAACTTTAAGACATTGAAACCAGTGTTTGACTAGCAACACGGTTGTGATAAATCTATTTTTTCCTCCAGGGCTAAGAAATTCATCCTGGATACTAAAAAAATCAACCCTGCAAAAAAAAAAAAAAATGTTCGTTACCCATTTCATAAACGAGAAGGCAGGTTTGGAGGAATGAATGGCCTAGCTACAGTCATGTAGCCAGGTGCTGCTCTTTAGAGGCCTATGAATATTTATTTTGATTATCATGTTATTTACATACAGTAGCTTTTAAAGCCCAGTGCTATTCTAGATCAGACTACTTTGCATCTGGTCTTGGCAAACATCAAATGATCTGGGGAAAGGTTAGGTTTCCTTTGCAGCCGCCACTCTCAACATGTAACCAGCTGCTCTTGGGCAGTCAGCAAGCCTAGTCCTGGGGCCCCAGCTGTCCCATCAGTCAGGTGATCTGAGACATTCCCATTACTTGTGCCTAAAATGCAATGTGTAAAAAATAAATTTGCTTTTTTTGAAGGTGAGCTCTACTAACCTACAGAGCCATAACATAAAGTCAAATCAAGACTGTCTTGTACAACTTACTCTTAACTTCCTAGCTATGGGCTTACTGATCATAATTCTATAAGCCCCACAGAGCTGTCAAGAGCTAAGACACCAAACTCATAAGCGCATCTTGTGATTGATTTTCTTCTGTGTTCTTGAAATTCCCCCATGGAGAGAAAAGTAGAAATAACTATGTTTCTGTTCAACCAGGGCAATTAGTGTACACAGGGAGCCAATAGGGAAGCTATGGGGAGCAGCCCCTTTGTGAGCTATGAGAATTAAATTTTCCACCATTGACAGAGTTAGGAACTTAGGATGGCAGTCAATGGTTACTGTCCAGCTCATCACAAGCCTGGTCAGTGTAAGCCACAGCCCTCGGGAGGGAAAAGAAGCAAGAGGGGGCCACCTGCCTTTGTAAAGATTTTTTTCTCCTATTCTTTGAACTGATCATTGAGCTTTTGGGGGCAGGGGTAGAAAAGGTTTTTCTTGGAAGGAAGGTTCTCTAAGATGAACTATTCCCCTCTGTAACTGGCTTGTTCTCAGTTCCCACCAAGAATTAACACTAATGATTGCGGGGCATTAGCTCAATGTGTGTACAAACCCAGTCCCTCTTCATTCGTTGATTGCCTCCCTACTGGCCAGCCTGCGGTAACGAGAGTAAGCTCAGTTGTGCTTAGAAAAACATACAGAGCTATGGTTGCTACTCACTAAGATAATTTCTTTGCCAAAAGAAAAGTGCTCCCCCCAGTGACCCCCAAATCTAAGCAAACTATTTTCCTCTTCTCAGTACTAGAAACAAGGTCCACATTTGACAAAGAATTCCAACCTGATCAGTATTCCTGAAATGTAATAAGAATACAACTGATATTTATCAAAGATGACTTATAAGGCAAGCATTTTGGTAAGAATAAGGATTTTTCTCCTTAAATTCTCACAACCATCAGTAAAGATTCAGTCTCTAGAGAAAACCATCTTTCTGGATGGCCCCTCTCCCTGCAGTATTAACTGTGTCTTGTGATATCAGCCAAACACATGTAAATTTCAGTATAAATACCAAAGCGCTTAGAGCTCTTATCTATAAATTTAAAGTCAGTTCATATATTAGATGTATGCAGCATTTGAATGCCATGACAAAATTCAAAATCATTTGTGACTTGTGATATTTAGAAGACTAGGTTTTCTTCATGTATCTTTGTTGGGGTTGCTGTGTCTATGGCTGGGATTGGACCTGGGGTTGGTAGGGAAGGCCTGGTTCTGTCACACATGCTTCTCTACGGTGACTGTATACACAACAGAAGGCATACTCACCACGTATCTTGGCCCCTGCAAGGGTCACTGCTGGGTCTTCTGGTCCCTTACAAAGCTCATAGGACAGAGCCTGGCAGACTGCTGTCACGGGGAGGAATTTAGAGACTCATCAGACTTCAGGCTCATCTGTGGCTGCTTGCCCTGCGTGTGATTCAGTCCCTAAAGTCACCTTTGATGTTCTGGTTTCTCTGTGCAATGCTCCGCTGTGCTCTCTAAACTCCACCAGCAAGTGTCTGCGGAGAACAGCACTTCGGTGCAGCCCCGCCCACACTGACCTTCCTCTTTTAAATCTTCAGAGGGTGGGGAACCCAGAAATAAGCTCTCACCCTCTTACCTTTAATCTCATCCCTGTTCCTTAGAGCCTTGTGTCACGTCACAGTAAGCAGCCAGTGTGCCCAGACTTTCAGCAGATTGTGCAGCTCTTCTTTCAGCTGCACAACTCTTCTCCAAGGCTTAAACGCCAAATACTCCAAGATACAATAAAAGGATAGTTTCTGAACTGGGTGTGTGCGGTTCTGTAGAAAAACAGAGAGAGACCCTTACCTATTACTTCTCTTCAACAGAAGCAAGTGTGTACCGTGCCGTTTGTAACTGATGGCATCTTAGGACTCTCCCGCCATTCTTCTGGGCTCTACCTCCCCCCCATTCCTCCTTCACTGGGATGGGGGAAGGATGGAGAAAAGGGTACCTTTGCACACCATCATTAGAAGGCCGTTCTTTCTGACATAGGTCTAGCCTGTTCTCTATGTGACAGTCCCCAGTTATTCCCTGAGTCTCACCTAAAACATGCTGAGTTTTTCTCACCCTCCATTTGCACCCTTACTATCTCTGTATCTTCATCTGAGCAATTACTTCATCACTTTGTGTTCTCAGTATCTACTGTAGCAATCTTCGTGTGTATTAATGAACAAAGTAATAGGTTTAGTTGTGACATGTCTATAAATGCATGTGTGCTCCAATCATATGCGCCCCCTGCAATGACATTGCCCTCGTCTTCCTCCACCTCCTTCCTTCTACATCCCTAAAAGTCTCCTTTTTAATGCCTATGTCCTTAATTTGTTCTAACTTCAACATAGGCCAGAAAACTGCTCCAACCATTCAGCGATAGTTAACTTAGTGAAGGGTGAGTTGTTACACTCTTTCTTTCCCTTCAGTTTCTAGTTTCGCTATGCAGTCCTTTCAGTGGGAAGCCTGTCTATGGGATCTGGCAAGTCAATGGAACAGTAATCGCTCATTGAGTGTGCATCATGTCAGAGCCCTGCATGTATGACTACATTTCCGGTTCCATCCACTGTCCTTTATGGAATACAATTTCTTTCTTTGTTATTGCTCACTAAAACTCCATAGGACATACGCACCACATTTTCGTCATTCGTTCAAGTGAAGCTGTTTCTCGGAGTATGTGAAGTCTTCATTCCTTGATCTGAGACTTGAGAATAAGAAGAGAACTGTTGTGTTGTGTATTAGTACTGTCGCCCAGGCGTGTGCGCTCAGTACTTTGTGAACGTTTCCCCGCAGGTGGGTTGCAATTGATGTGTGACTACCGTGTCCAAACAAGGTACAGAACTCTCTTTCCAAGCGGAAAGTGCACTGAGCAAAATTATAGTGTGTTTGTGGTCTCTGGCTTTTAAAGTGACATTTGAACTCACCCAATATCTGGTACAGAAGTAAGAATAAGCATGTCTGGCTTTGAGGCAAGCATAAACAGGACTGGTATGCGTTCTCAGAAGGTGGTCTAGCGCTGCCAAGGGTGTTTGATTCTCTTCACTTGTATACACATGTTTTCCTTGCTTTTTTCCCCCTACAGTCGAAAAATGATAGGAAACTCCAAATCATTCTTTTTGTCTTCTACTCTTTGAAGTTGATCAACCAATTTTGATTTTTCTGTCTTTAAGAAAAGCATGGAGTGCTGAGAAGCCCTTACCCACTCACATGATCCCCTCTGTGGATATGACCCGCCCGGCCTGACAGGGATGAGAAAATGCATAGATGATATGCCTAAAAGGAAATGTTCAGATGGAAGACACGGTGTGAACTTGATCAAAGAGCCTAAGGCAGAAACCAACGCCATGTGTTCTCCTCCCACCAAACTGAATTCTTAGTGGCAGTCCCAATCTCTGCGACTCTGTCTGTCTCCTGCCAGAGCTGGCGAAGAGCCAGAGGTCTCAGCTGCAGGATGAATCCGCCTCTTCTGTAAATTCCCCTCCCTTTCGCTCAAGCAGAAAACAAGAATTATTCAAATGAGGTTATCCAGCCGGGCCCTGCATTGTTACAAAAGGCACCTTAATTATTGTGCTAGGCTTACTGGCTTACCTCCAGTCACTCCCGGGTCACCAGTGCTGCAGAGTGGCCGCCCGTGCTCTGATCTGGAGGTAAAATCAAAGGGTGGGACATGAAGAACAACTGTCACCTCCTGAAACAGAGGTATCATCCCATCCAGACAGTGAAGCAGAGTGCCTTCCTCCCCGACTGCAGGAAGGAGGGAGAGGAAGCAGAAGCAGGAGAAAGGGGGAGCGATGGATTTTTAATGCTATAAAAGAGGTCATCTCGCTAATTTTCTGTAGACACGAAGGAAGCAAAAGCTGGGAAGAGGAAGTGACTTTCATAAGCTTTTCTAGTCTGGACGGTGACAGCCCAGACTAGGGCTCGACATCTTTCCTTGAAGCAGCCACAGCATCTATTACCCATGGACACCGCACACAGACACCTAAGAAAGAACTTGCTTATTTCCCCTTAAGTATTTAATTTGCTGATTCTCAGATTCCAGATCGTAGGGATCAGAGAACTCCCTCAAGTGCCAAGGCATTTGGAGAATACTGAGTCATTTGACTCAGAACATGGTTTCTGAATTTGAGAATGGTAAATTCTGGTACCTTCTCTGGCCAGTGGGACGCTGACAGCCAGTGCAGGCTTAGCCTTTTAGACACTGACAAGCAGCTTTAGTTATAACAAATGACAGTAGAGTACAGAAGACAAATGAAAATAATTTAACAGAGAAATCAAAAATTAGTATGGCTAAAAGCACTTGCTGCTCTTCCAGAGGACCTACGTAGGGTTCCCAGCACCCACTATACTGCCTATCTCACAGTGACTTATAACTTTGGCTCCAGGGGCTTCTACACCTCTTCTGGCCTGTGTGGGCATATACCCATATACAGGTAAACACACACACACAACTTAAAATTAAAGAAATCCTTTAAAGTACAATAAACAGGGCTGGAGAGATGGCTCAGTGGTTAAGAGCATTGCCTGCTCTTCCAAAGGTCCTGAGTTCAATTCCCAGCAACCACATGGTGGCTCACAACCATCTGTAAAGAGGTCTGGCGCCCTCTTCTGGCCTGCAGGCAAACACACAGACAGAATATTATATACATAATAAATAAATAAATAAATACTCTTAGAACAAAAAAAAAGTACAATAAACAGCAGTGTGACCAACATCTGCCATGAGCCCTGTTTTTAAATCTAACATGGGAATTTAAGAAAGAAGACCAATGTTCCTTGTTTCCCATTGTTGAGACTATCTCGAAAAAGAACACAATAAGGAACAGAAAGTTTTGAGTTTTTGCTTCATTTCTTTTTGCTTTCAAATCCTATGAGTTGTTGGACCCATCATATTATTGGGAAATAGGATAATAAAATGTGGAATCACCATAGAATTGTAAAGCAACCAATTGGAGTCACAGAAGTTGGCAATTTCCTCTGGGAAGTGATCTACAAATTTCCTAAGCAAATGACACATCATCAGGATACTTCCCTAGTTTTATTATTAGTTCCAATTATGAATATTTAAATGAAGACCAAACTAGTAAGGACTCAGGGGAAGGCTTATCACATTTTTAAGAATAATGAATTGTAAGTGTATTAATAACTTATTATAAATTGATTTATAAACCAAATTAGTAAATGACCACATCCTGATAACTGTACAAAAATCCCATCAGCTCTGGCAAACTGGAGAAAATTCAGTTATATTTCTCCCCAAAATTATAGCTACAACCCCTGTAACCACATCGGGTGTGAAGTCCTAAGGCAGAGTGCCTGTCGGGAACTTAGCTGTGATAGACAGCCCGGTGTGCAAGCCCTGGCTGTGGTGTCTCTTCCCAAGTCTAAGGCCGCATCCACCTCCCGTTCTCACACACATTCAATTGAGCTTGCCAGAGCAAGCTGTCTGTAATGATGGCATCCTCTCTCTCACCGCCAGAAAAAAAAAAGTGGGGGGAAGGGGGGAAGGAAGGGATGGAGGGAGAGAAGAGAGGGGAAGGGAAACAGAGGAAGAAAAAAAAGAAGAGAAAGAGAAAATCAGAATTCAGCATGGCTGGAGAGATGGGTGAGCTGTTAAGAGTTCTTGCTGCTCTTGAAGAGCACATGGGTTTCCAGAACCCATGACAGGCAGGCAAGTCACGACTCCAACTCCAGGAGATCTGATCCCCTCTTCTGCCTCCTCAGGCACCTGCACTTACACATTCACACACGCACGCGTGCGCACACACCTCATCTAAATTATATATATATATATATAAATATTATATGATACACATATACATAAGATACATATATTACTAAATGAATTTATGCCACTTAGGCTGGCAATGCTTCCTACAATAAACATAAACCATCTAACAAGAAACCCTAGTACCAGGCATGAGAAATCATTTTTCAAGTTGTTAGTGAAGGGAATCCAAGATACTCCTAATAAATATTGTTGCTGCTCTTGGTTGTCTCTCTGAGGCTTAAGATCCAATGCAGTTTGGACACAGGACTCAGAGGATTTTAGCTGGTTCTGACATGAAAGCGTCCTCCTTGAAGTCTTGCTTTGATAGTACTAAAAGGTGCTATACAAGGTCCTTAGGGAGGAAAGAAGCCATTAACCCTACCTACCTATGACACCTATGAACCACAACAATGGCCAACATGACAAGATATCTCTATCTTGCACAATAGGGATACTCATATATTGATGTAACCAATGGCTATCTAATTAGACTTAAGTCCCACTCAATAGGAGGAAAATTATTCTTACTACTAGAAAGCTGGATAAATACTCATAGCTAGTGAGGTTATGGATTTTAGAGGAGAATCTGTTACCACCACTTTATTAATTAGCACCAATTATAACTGCATTCTAACCACTTGCCTTTAGAGCCACAGGTAAGTGCATCTCTTGCTCTCCTTTAAAAAGCTTCTCTTTGCATTAGGCAGGGACCATTACAGAAAATCACAACTGTCCAAACACAACTGATGGAGGGATATTTGGTAACCAATGGATACTTCTACAATACAACTCCTGCAGCTAAGGCTCAGTGAAAATCACAAAAAAAAAAATGGAACAGAAACGTTGTAACAGTCAGAGAAACAGGATGTATGCTGTGAGGTTGTCTCCCAGAAATGACAGAAAGGTATCACTCATGATACCTCAACAATATGATTGCCTAAACAAGGCCTGTGTTTTGGAATCAGGTGCCTAGAGAAAAAAGCTACTGCTGTTCAAGAACACAGTAAAGGAACCATTTTTAAGAAAGGGGGAGCACAGGATGGAAGGAGTGTAGAGGGAGCTGCGGGAAGGCCTGTTTTTCGTCCGGCCCTGCTCCCACATGGTTAGCTTTACACCCAAAATAAGAACACACAAACTGTATTCATATAAACACTGCTTGGGCCATTAGCTCCAGCCTCCTACTGGCCAACTCTCACATCCTTATCAACCCACCTCCATTAATGTATGTAGCACCACGAGGTGGTGACCCACCAGGAAGATTCTAGCGTACGTCCATCTTGGGTTGGAGTGTCATCATCAGTGTCTTCCCTGGAGAGGAGAGGCATGGCGTCTGCCTCACTTCCTCTTCCTCCCAGCATTCTGTTCTGTTTACTTCACCCACCTATGTTCTAACCTATCAGGCCAAGCAGTTTCTTTATTAATTAACCAATGAAAGCAACAGATTGATATATGACACTCCCACATCAAAGGAGCACATTTTCAGAGTACAGATCAGTATGGCTTTCATGCATCTGTGGGACAGATCTAGAGTAGAAATGCCAGAAGACCACCGGTGCTGTGGATCTGGACCTTAGAAACATCTTAGCTAAGGAAGGGGATTTGAGAGTGTTCACAATATTACATGCAGTTAAAAGTGGGTGTGTCCATTCCCCTTGCATCCCTGTGACACAATATCTTTTTTTTTTTTTTTTTTTGCTTTTCAAGACTGGGTTTCTCTGTAGTTTTTTGGTTCCTGTCCTGGAACTAGCTCTTGTAGACCAGGCTGACCTCGAACTCACAGAGATCCTCCTGCCTCTGCCTCCGAGTGCTGGGATTAAAGGCGTGCGCCACCACCGCCCGGTGTGACACAATATCTTATGTGTCAATTTAAGAAAGCAATAGTTTATCTTGGATTCTGCTTTCAGAGGGTTACAGTCCATCCTAGAATGGAGACTTATCATCTCTGGTCACAGCAGCAGGTAGGGTGCTCACACAACAGTTGACCAGGAAGCAGAGAGATCAAACTTGAACTAGAGGTAGGTACAGCCTTCAAAGACCCACCCCTGGTGACTTACATACACCAGCCAGGCTCTGCTTCTTAAAATGTCCCACATTGTTCACAATAATCTCACAGTCTAAAGACAAAGTGTTCAAATTATGGGTCTATGAGGTACATTTTAGATTCAAACAACAGCATGTAGGATAAAGAGATAACACAGAGGATCAGAAAATAATTAAGGTTGAGATCTGAAAACACATCTCCATATATCCTCAATGGTCAGAGAAGACCTGGGCAGAATAATATATACTACTTTTCTTGCTATTGTTCTATGTTTGAATACTAAACTTTCAGTGGGCAGCTTTGTTCTTGGTCTAATTAATAAAATACTGATACCCCTCTCTCTCTGTAGTCTCAACCCTGACCAGGCTACCATATATTCTTTGGTCTTCACAGTCTAAATCATATTTTACCACAACAATGAATGGTTCTCCTTACTCTCTTTTGGTCTTGTGAATTCAGGGCATCCCACTTTGAAGCATCAATAGTGTTTATCTGGAGCTTCATCTCTTGAGACCTGAATAAACCCCTGTCGGTATCATGTCCTGTCTGAGCACATCTACACACATCTGAGCACACGAGGGAGGGTCAGGCTCAAAGAGAATCCAAAAACATGGCAGATATGCAGACAATTTTAGTAATACTCTTTCCCAGGGTCTGAGACTCCTGCTACGCATCACTGGTTTCTCTTTATGAGAAAGGATCACAGCCCACATATCTCATGTGCTCCAGGATAACTGTGAATGCCCCAACAAAAAACCATCCACATAATTAAAACGTGAGAGTTTTCTTTTATAGCTATTTTGTAATTCAACTGTGCATGTTTCAAACTTGAGCTCCGTAGATCACAGCATATTGACAGGATGCTAAAAGTCTGCACAATCCTACGTGAGTTTCTCACCTGATATCCTCTTTTAAATACATGGAGATATAAAATATTAATTAGATACTGTGCACTTCCAGATCTACTCACAGAGACTCATCTAGCGTACTTTTTCTGCAAGCTGACAAAGATTCTTTTCTAACATCAAGATAGAAGACTTTATTAAAGACACATTTTAATATTTAAAAATTCAAGCCTTTTTGGAAAGTGGTTTGACTAATCAAATCTGAAGGCATCAAACTGTCAACCTTATAGAATCCATATTGATCACCTCCACATGTGATCCCATGGGAATAAATGTAGATTTAAAACAAGAAGCTGAGTATGGGTTGCATGGAAGAAATCCTACTAAACTGTGTACTGTAAAGAGGATGAGGGCACATCTAGCGGTCACCCTAGAGG
>NC_022023.1:8361486-8390565 GCF_000317375.1 Microtus ochrogaster
ATATTTAATTTTGAGAGAAAGTTTCTGAGTCATATCAAGAATCTGCCCATGTTGGAACAAAGCTCCCTCTATTGGTTA
This sequence comes from Microtus ochrogaster, assembly GCF_000317375.1. Taxonomy (NCBI): domain Eukaryota; kingdom Metazoa; phylum Chordata; class Mammalia; order Rodentia; family Cricetidae; genus Microtus; species Microtus ochrogaster. The sequence continues at coordinate 8,361,565 of NC_022023.1, forward strand.
GAGAGATGTTGCTTGAGTTCACTTTGTGTAGGATTTGATGTCCTCAATTGCAAATATGGTTTTTCACATAATTCACAATCTCCTACCCTAAGATTTTAAAGATAGTAAAAGTTTAAGGTTTTCTAAGAAATAATTGGCTTTGGAAAAGTTAGCTTCCAAACAGATAACTGGGTGGTGAAATGCAAGCTTTCCCCGTCGTCTAGTGTGCCAGCATTCTTTCGTCAGGTGTCGGCATAACACGTCTGCCCTTCACTCACAGGCTCAGGCTTCCCTTCCCAAACTCCTCACTTTGTAATAAGATAATTAGGAGAGCATGGGGTGCCAAATTACAATTGTCTGTCATAAACACCTTCCATTATAGTAAGCTAATTAGGAGAACATGAGGGTGTTGAGAAAAAACAATCAGGATCCATCATTGGACCAACTACAAATTGAGAGTCTGACTAAGTGGTTAAAGGGGGAGTGTCAGTATCAATCACTTCAAAGTTTTCTGGCCATGCATCGTTCGTTAAAACAATCCATGTTTAATTCAAGAATCCAACTTCTAGGGATCACTTCTAAGAAAATAATCTAGAACGTAGTAAATGTTGCCTTCGTTACAATACAGAGCCTTAGAAATGGAAACAGTGTAGTGTCTGAGAGCGTAGGAATGTGTAAGCTAGCGGAGGTGTATTAGCTGGGTGAAATATTACCTCGAGACGTGCTTGCCTGCAGTCATCTCTGTTTGCAAGATTCCTGCCTACTTTTGGCATTGGCGACATACTGGCCTTGGAGTGTTTGAGAACCGTTTCTCTCCTAAAACTGAGAAAACTTACATTAGCATACATTCTTTTTAGAGTTATTCCAGTCAGTAGAATTAAACGTCGGAGCCATTTGGTGTGAGTCATTTTAATTACGAATTCAACTTCCTAGTTGTTACTGGTGTGTTTGGCACCTCTGAGTTTGGTTAGGCCATGTCTTCCTAGAATTTGCCTGGTTTGCCTATGTTGTCTACATGGTGTACATCTTTAAATTTTCTGTAGGGTCTGTAAAATTCTTTTTTAAAGATAGTTTGCATTGTTGATTTCTAAATCCCTTCCATCAATTCATTAAAATGGATGCTTACGGACACTTTATAAAGACGTGGGGTTGTTGGCTCTGCTTTACTGACCTTACACGATGCCACTTTTTCTACATGGTCACGTTTAAGTATCTACAACTGAGGCTTAGAAACTAAACAGCCCCAGGGTCATACATGTCTCAATAGTCAGTAAAAATCAAGATTTAAAATTACATTGCCAGTATAATTAAACTGAAAATAGTATAGTTTTTAGAAAATAAACACTAAAAGAGGTTTGCTTTTCACTGGTAACAGATGTTATTTCTTTTGAAAACTCTCTTAGGACATTTCCCTCTTAGAAGGCCATCTCCCTCTTAGAAGGACATTTCCTGTTGTGGCAGAAAAGGTGTCCTTGGGTTGCTGCCCACGTTAAAGTGTATGCATGTATACATGTATATCATGTCTAGTGCACACAGAGGTCAAAGCAAAATCGTAGCGGTCCTCCTTCAGGTGCCAGCTACCTTGTGTCTTTAGACTAGGTGAACCACTGGCCAGAACCTTCGGTTGTTAGGCTGATTGCAGTGAGCCCCACGAGTCTGCTAATCTCTATACCCTCAACACAAAGATTATAAGCATGTGCCCATATACCCAGCTTTTTTACACACACACACACACACACACACACACACACACACAGAGCCCAGGATTCAAGGGGTTGAACTCAGGTCTTGTGCTTGTAAGGCAAACACTTTGCAAACCAAGCATCTCCCCAGTAGCAGAAGAGGTGTTTTTGAACAAACTGTTTTCTTAATTGAGGCAGATGATAAACTTGGGAGAGAAAGTTAAAAAGGATAAATTAAATGGTACCTTTCATTGACATCATGCATGCTATTAAATTCTTATAACGTTTCCAAAATCGAGTCATAGAGCTGAACATGTGAGACGAGCAAATAACTAAGTCATCTCGTTTTTATTAACAGTAATAAAAGGCATCTAGGAATAAATCAGGTCGCCGAGTATAAAAATTATAAGATAAAATACATGGGCAAAGCAAAACTAGGACATGCTCACTGGAGAGCAACGCAGCCAACAGAAAGAAGACACCGTAGGGTGCCTCTCCCTGCTCTGCTACTGCCTCTTGTCTACTGAGACTCTCAACCGTGTTGTTTTGCTTTGCCTTTCTCAAATCTCTCCCCATGCTTCTGAGGGGAGCCGTCCCTCAACGCTGCAGTTTGCTTTCAGTCAGTAAAACCTAGATGTCCACTGTGCTTTGAATCTAAAAGACATGGAAATAAAAGTGCTGTGGAACCCGCTTTTTGTCATTTCCAGAGGCTGACGGTGCTGGATTGGACACTCTCCGTAGTACTTTCCCTCATCACTTAGAATGCTCATTTTGTGTATTCCTGCCTGGACTGGAGAGCTCCTGTTGAAAATAGAGATAACCTTAAGTGTCACTTGGTACTTAGATACTTTTGTCTTGTACCGTGTGTATGTGTGTGTATGCATGTATGTGCACACACACATTGTCTTTACATTTCACTATAGATAAAACTCGGGGTCATACACGCTAGGCAAGCCATCTACTATTAAGCTACATCCCTATCCATCTTTCTTGTACTTTGGAGGCTCAGAAACTATAAGACGATGTATAATGGACTTCTCTGGCCACCTATGATTTTAGGATCGTATTCATTCTGCTGTGCATGAATATCTGTGACTTCTCCAAGACTTCTGAACTTTCCATTTTCCTATTATTTATTTCCTATACCTTCGATTACATTTTTCCCTAGAGAATTCCAAAAGCATAGATATTCATTCATTTGGTGAGGTCCCAAAGATCTTAAATATGTTTTCTTTTGTGTGTGCCTGGAATATTTCCACAGACCTGTTTTTATGTAAATTTTTTTCTTCCTTTATACCTAATCTGTTCTTTAGTCTCTCAACTATTTTTATTTGGGCCTATTGAGATCCTCATTTCTAAGGTTTCTACTTTGCTCATAAACATTTTTCTATTGCTCTGCATAATTTTTCATTTAGAACATGCACCATTTCTCTAATTCCATTCAATTGTTTATATGTACTTTCTTAGATCTCATTAAGGTTTTTTTAACCTTTTCCTTTAAATTCTGTTTTAATTCCTTTTAATCAGTGCTGCTGGAGCGATGTCTCCGTTGTTAGGAGTCCTTATTATTGTTCCAGAAATCACAATTCAGGTGCCAGTACCCATACTGAACAGCTCACAACTGCCTATAACTCTAGCTTCAAAGCCCCAGTGTCCTCGTCTGGCCTCTGTAGGTACCTACACACATGACATATACTCACATAAAAACAGAAACACAGTTGACTGTGACAATGCCTGTCCCCCACATGCCTGCAGTTATTCGTGTGTTCATTCCTACAGCATAAACAAATGGTTTCAGTACTGTTATACTTGTGATTATACTGTCATTAACCTGCCAAGAAAATGCCTATGCTCCTTTACAGTTCTGCCTTTAGATGTATGGAGCGCTATGGTCCACTCACATATTTGGATGCAATTCAGGGCGTCAAACCATTCCTTAATTCGGTATGGCCTGACCACATGTCATTGTCACACATAAAGATAGTTGCTGAGTTATCAGACAACTTTGAGGAGGCTGTTCTCTCTTTCCACCTTTGTGTGGGATCTGGGGGTCAAAGTCAGGTCGGTAAGCATGTATCATCTTGTGGCAATCTGGCTACAGTTCTTCCTCCTATGTTTCTGCTTCTTCCTCTTCCACTCATATTGCACCACAAATGTCATAAATGGTGTTTTTGTTGTTGTTGTTGTAATTCGTTTGAACCAGAATGCAAATGAACCCTATGTGGTAATTTTTTATGTGACTTTCCTCCTCGTTTGCTATTTCTCTTTAAGTATTTTGTTTGCGCTGGTTGGCTGATGCAATATTTATGCTAAAGAAGCCAGGTAACTTGTCTTACAGAGTTTGCCAAACTTCAAATTTTGATTGTTGTATCTTTATAAAGAAATCAAAGAAACATGGAAAATTCAATCTTATTTGGTGACTGATCATGAAATCTAAAGGTCTGAATATACTCCGGTTCATCTGGAGCTTTGTTTTAGCAGAACTTCCCAAGGCTCCTTTGAAGTGATATTTTCTTCTCCTGTCAGGAGGCTCGGGACTTTTATGCTTCCAATTCTTGATCTGAGATCCAATACTTGATCTTTGATCTAATCCTTCTTGGTCACAATATTACTTATTCTTTACCATATTTTGTTTTACGGTTCTGTTTCTGCATGAAAATGAGCTATCTATATAATAGAAAATAATTTCTAGATTTTCCAGGTGAACAGAGCTATGAGGAAACAAGTGTTTTGTTTTTTTAATTTATTCTTCTCCCATGCAATATATCCTGACATCTTCCTCTCCCCCTTCACACTTCCCAGTCCCTCCCCACCACCTTCCCTCTCTCTCCTGGATCCATTGCTGCCCAAGAAACAATTATTTCTAAAAATTAAGAAGAGCCACAGCAAAAGCATATTTGAGCCATGTACTAGTTAAAATTTTACCAGAGGTCACCATTATCTACAAAGGTGACATTATGGAGATATAGAAACTGAGGTACTAGTACGTGAAAAAACCAACAACAACAGAAACAGGCCTCTTGTTCTATAGTTTTCTGGATATGAGGGGTAAACAGATGCCATTTGTTTTTAAGAACATGGAATTTTAGTGGGTGAAGAGGGGATTTGAGCTTCTCGTATGCCAGATTACCAAAGCATTCTATGGTGGGGTCTGTCCAGGAAGTTTCATACTGTTTGACCTGCCAATCAGGAGACTCCTGACTCCCACTGATGAGATGCTGACTCTTGACATGAGTGTTGCAATGTCTGTCACAACATGAAAGATATTCACTTAAACCGCAACAGGGCAGAATCTGGTCAACAGAAACATACCTAGATTTCTACACGCTAAGTATGATGGGCATCAAGTTAAAGACATAACATATTTACACCAAGTTGAATGAGAAGCAGAGAGACCTGATAGGGTTGTTTCCTTTCAGCCCATGGCATGGGGTGTGGAAGGATTCCTCTTTTAAATAGCCTTCTTGAAATACAGTTTACATTAGTGACATGACCTTAAAATACACAACTCCGTGTTCCCCGGTATCTTCATGGGGTACATAACCATCAACCACAGTCTCATTTCTAGTCACCCTAAAATAAGTCCATACTTATCAGCTGTCACTTCCCACTCTCCACGCCTCATTACCTACACTGTATACAACCACCTAGTCACGTCTCTGTTAACTAGCCACTTCTATGCAGAGTTTTAGATTGCTATGACTAATGTGTCTCGTTGAAATTCCCTTTATTTTTTACAGTATCATATGAGCAAGAGTGGCTTTGAGCCCTCAACTACGTGAATTGCTATCTAAGAAAGACGTAGCAATAATAACCAAAGGAGATACAATTGAAACCAATGACTTGATGTGGCCTAGTAATCAATCACCGGGCGTGACTGTCCAGGAATGGCAGATTATGTGGTGTGACTTACAAACTCAGTTGCTTATAATTTAAAATGTGAACTGGAAGGAGGTGTGGCTTTCAGAAATTTGTACTTACAGAACTACATTTGCAGCCAATTCAATTCCTGACAGAATTCCTTGACAGATACAGAGTGATGAGGCCAGCTTCATGAAGCTAGCCTGTAGGCCACACACATGATGCCTTAGAACTAAGCTTGGTCATTCAGTGGTCAATAAATGCAAATTTTTCTTGCTCAAATTCTCAAGTAGAATTCTTTCCCACACCAGCTTACCCCACTCCACAGTATTTGGTGTTTCTAAAATCTCTATTCAAAGACATTTTCTCCTTGAAGGCAATTTCATGGGGCCTGCAGATGCTCTAATGTAGACAAACAGCCCTGAACAAGCCCAGTGAAGACTAGAGCTGTAAACCAGCCTTTTCTTCAGAGCCATGTATTACATAAATAGCAAAAGTGCTGATTTATTCTGTTCACCCAGCACTCATGTAGCAGAATTTCCTCTTCTATATTAAAAGGAAAAATTACAGTGCTGATAAAGCATCTATTATGGAACTCTACATGCCTAGCCTCATAAACTACATATAATCCTTTGTAAGTCAGAATGTTGACATTAGCTAATATTAATGTTAATTCAGTAAGCCCCTACATGTAGAACATTAAATCTGCGTGTACTGAAATGGTGGTTTGACTTTGTGGCCATGAATGGGGTCCAGTGCCTTCCAAGTTATGCAGGAAGGAAGCAAAGGGCATTTGCTTGTAATACTGTCATAGAACTTTACTTCTGGGGTATCATGTATTTTTCTGTCCTTTTAAAAGGTGTGCTGTTCAGTATGATTACGTCCAATCAGAGAACTCATGATACACAACATTTTCATACTTGGGAAATGTTAACACATTACATTCCTTGCTTTGAAACATGAAAGAATTAATCAAAGACAACACCGTTTCATTTTCCTTTGACCAGTGAGACAACGTGGTTTGCATGCAACACCATTTAGGGTCCTAGAAGCCTCTGCATTATCCATCTGCGTGTATTTGTGTCCTTAACTCCCCTCCCCCCAAGCTTTCTTCCTCTTGGCATAATTTTGTATTTGCATGAGATTTCATAATTGTTTTGCATGAAAGTCATCCGTAATGTTAAAGAGTAGTGTCTAACACCCCCTGCAAGCAATATCACAGGCCATTAATTCTTACATGATATTTTTCTTTTACTTTCAGTTACTGGAGTTTAAATATGCTTGGAATGTAAAAGTGGCAGGACGCTGGAGTGACGCAAGCCTGTGTAATGTTCCTTTATGGAACTAGAGGGACACTTCCCAGCCTTGTCTTTGGCTGCCAGTTCTCAATTACAAGGTTATGATAAAACTCTATTAAACACAGGTGCTCTCTGCAGACCTAAGTTCCAAGAAAGTCCTGTTTTAAGTATGACATATAAAACCTGTCCTGATCTGTCATAAAATTTATCTGCTCTGACTTTGGTGAGAAACCTTTCCGCACTTCAGTGTTTCCTGAACGTTATTCCTGTTAATTTAATAGATGAGCACAGGGTACTAAACAAATGCCTTCTTTGCACCTTTTTTTTTTTTTGGTAGCGTTTCTAATTAATATGGGAACATGACTAAGTGCCATGAATGGGACAAAATGCTCGCCTCTCAACCAACGAGGACTGATTTCCTCCGAGCTCTCACCCCTCTGGCTCCACAGCTCTTCCTGCCAGTGGCCAGTGCTAACCCTGGGCTAGGAGACTCCTTTTCATTTAACCATTGGGAATTCAATTCAAAACCTGTGCAAGTAAGAAACCCTGGTCCCTGGAGATGATTTTCTAGTGTTTTTAAGCAGCTAAAAGATTCAAATCAGTTTTTCAAGTGTTGATGATCGTAAGGCTGGCGAGACATTTTTGAAGCATGACAGAGTATGAAATTAATAGAACTTGAATGGTCCCATGTCACCAAGAACAACCCACAAAGCATTGATGTAGCAACAGCCACCATGACATAAATTGAATTGTCTTTTAAAATCTACTGAACAAACAAGTGCTAATCACTGACGTGATTGCATTTTTAAAATTATATATATATATATATTACTTTTAATCGAGCCCCATTTGAACTAATAGGTAGCTTGTACTTTAAATTGTATTTATCCTCATTTTTTCCCTTTACCAAAATGTAGATGGGTGACTGTCACTTTCTCCCGTGCTTGGGCAATTACCAAGTGAATACCACATTAGCAGCCTCTGATTGAGTCCAGCTCTTGGGGCTATCACCAGCTAAATCTGTGTTACCTGCATTGGACTCAACCTCTGCTTCTCGAGCTAGTCGCTAACGAGGGTGTGAAGCTAAATTACCTTCTGAATTAAAATGCTACACTATAATTATTATGTATCATAAATCCACTCGCTTCCTTGTGCAGCTTTAATTAAATCCAAGCTGAACTAATATGAATTCAGTTTTAAGACAGCTAGATAATGAGGGGGAAAACGACATTTTTCGTAGTCATTTTGTACACGACAGTGATAACATGAAAACTGTATGGCGTTCTGGGCGGGTTATCGCCTCGTGTGATCTCAACACCTAAGAGGTGTGTTGATTTGAGATGAAGATTCAGACATTCAGAGAGATCCAGTTACTTATCAAAGGGGACGGGCAAGCTGTAGAACCAGGATAGTCTGCCTCTCCCCTTGAGAATCCCCTTTGCCACCATTTATCTGGAAGGGTGTTCTGACTGTAAATCCATTTTCCCAAGGCGCCATTAACAAGAGCTGGTACTGCTTGGAAATGGAGTCTGCCTTTTGCCCCCTCCGGCACCTCCGTTGCGTGTCCGCTTGCTTCACTACAGCTCCCTGCGCTTTTACAAACTAGTTGTTCTGTCAGCATGAGTGTGACAACAATTAGACGTCCCCTGTTTTTGCCCCATGCCTTTTCTCCTTCACAGTCATTCAATGACAAGCGTAAAAAGAGCTTCATCTTTTCACGAAAATTCCCATTCTACAAGAACAAGGAGCAGAGTGAGCAGGAAACCAGTGATCCTGAACGTAAGTAGATTCTGAAGATAATGTCACATGCAACACTCATGACAGGCTGTCCCACGACACACCAAGGCAAACAACACGGCAGGCAGGCAGGGCAGGTTTTACTACTGTGACCGGTGTTTGACTGCAGTCTGGATCCTTCCCTTCCTGGGGCTGTTTTGCAGACAGTGCTAGAACGGGTCTTGACAAAACTGGGGCTTCAGGTCCAACCAGCATCTCTCTGTGACCAGGAGTAGATTGGGTTTGATCATGCAAGTCCCTAAGGCTTGAGAAAAAAAAAAAATTCTGTTCAGATGTATTGGATTACATCGCCACATATGTATTTTGTCTTGGATGCCAGCTTGACAGAAGTAATTCAGTGACTCTCATTGAGTATTGGCACAGGGGTTCACCCTTGCTCTCCAGGAAGCCATTAAATACCTGCCGAGAAGAGAGCTTAGAGTGGTGGATACAGAATTTGTCGTGAAACTTGGAGTGGGGACTTCCTTTGACAGTAGAAAAAAAAATAAATACAATCACTGATCATTTTAATTTCCCCACAATCTCTGGCTTCAACCTTTTGAGTTGATTTATAAATCAAAATTTTCCCTTTATAATGCAGCTCAGGGAGTTTGGGGTGAAGGTTATTTCAAAAGAAAAGCAAGTGGGATCCAGATTGCCTGGGCAACACGGTCTGTCATGGTAGTATCCGTGTCAACTCCACTGACTTCTACCTTCCTCTTCCGTGGCTGTTCTTCCTCTCTCATTGCTCTCTCTGGGGACTTCCATGCAGGACATCCCCGGATTAGGTGACGACGGTTATGGAACAAAGACTCTGAGTAAGTTTCCAGGAATGGTCACTGTTAACTTTTCTTTTCCTTTCCTTTTGAGTTTGGCTTTTGTTCCTTTTCTTGAGGGCCTTTCATTCCTAGCATGCACACGATACGAGTTTGATTTGTTACCTAGCTGTGAATGCTCCTACAGAATAATTTTCAGTCATTTTGTTCTGCATGTCAGCATTTAAGAGCCAAGTGTGTCAGGCAGTCTCCTGCTGTGGGCAACACCTCCCCCTTTCTGGCCGGGTGACAACGGCCAACATGGTCTGCATGCCCATCGGGGCATCATTTGCTCAGCCACCAACCTCCTCTCAAGGAGCAAAAGACCATGTTGTAAAGAAAGGGTGAGCGAAGTGTTCTAGAATGGCAAAGTAGAAATATTCTTTATGTTCTTTCTTCTGCCTTTTTCAACACGGAAAGCTATATAACCTTGCCCAATTCTATAATTGACTTATACTTTGCTGTTAATAAAGGAGCTGTTTTGTAATCAAAAGCAACATGCATTCTCGAAAAGTAAATATTAAGACATCTGAGCCTTAATTCTTTGTTATTAACTTTGATTTTTTTTCTCTCTGACTTGCAGTGGTCCTGCTTTGAACCGTTTGATAGTTTTAGATAAATATTAATACCTTTACCTATCTGACTTACCAGCTGCATAAGGTTGTCAGGGCTTCAGCTTGTAGTGCAGAATGAAAAATAAGATATAATTAAACCTTTACATTTTTTTCTACTTATTCATATCTTTGGTCTATGTCTTATTGCACTCAGCAATTAAAAACAAGGATCTATGTCTGAAAATCCTATGCTATGATTTTACTCTCTTTAATCCTAATCCCACTCTAGAAGAATCAATGAAATAGCAGAATGTCGTATCTTTTGCAAATGTATCACATATTCAATTTTGTTGTGTTTGTTTTAGTGTAATAGCTACAGGAGATCCTTTCAGTTGTGCAAAACACCATTGAGCTGGACTTCACATTCAAGGGCTGCTCACATAAGCCTGTGCGTGTGGTCATGCCTGTCTTCCAGGGTTCGAGTTTAGACTCCCAGCAGTCTGTTTTAGACTGGAGAAAACAAAATCTGGTCAAGGGCTACTCGCCTTAAAGATGAAAACTTTATCTTTAAAAGATGATGTACAGTGTGGTGTGAAATTTAACCACCAATTCCAGCATCATCTGGAAGGCACCACACACCATCTGGGGGAATTTATACACTTTCGGTTTGGAAAAGGAAAGTGATTGTTTTAGCATATCACTAATACTAAGCATCATTAAAAGGTATGTAATGCCCCGTTGGATCCAGAATGTCCAGATGTTTGCTTATTCTGTGAAAACTGGACAGATTTAATTTATGAAAAAAACACATCAGGGAGTCCTCACATCATGTTGAAGGAGACAAGATAGGAACATCCACAAGGCGCCATGAAGCAGGGGATGTCCCCATGAGTCCTTGTACTGGTTAGACAGATGTGTGCCCAGATTGACAGCCCAGTTCTGGCCATGAAGCCACACAGAGAGGAATGGTTTGAAATCAGCATTTGCTTTGGTTTTCATTAGTTTTATGCTATAGAACCAATCCCCTCAGCAGACCAAAAAAAAAAAAAGTCAAAGCATTTATTTTTGCTTTTAGAGAAGAATGTAGCTTCCTTTTCTCTCTCTTAAGTATTATCAAACAGTTGAAAGCCAAGTAGTCGCATATTTCATCTTAGTGTGGTGGCACGTGAAGCAGCTGATAAGTTATACATGATCAGCTCATCGACTGAACAGCACACGTATCTCCGCTGTTGGGCGAGACATAATTCATGCCTGATCCTGCACTGGGTAGCAGGCCATTTGTCTTCCGCCTGCTCTCTTCTCCCAGAATTTAATAGCTGTTCAAGCAAGGGTCGTAGAATAGAAACTAAGCCGTGAACCATTTCTCAGGGACTATTTCCTCCTGTCTTCTCTACTCACTGAAGCAGGAGGGAGCTTCAAAAATCCCTTTTACACTTGCAAAGTTTGTTTAAATGGAAAATCGGAGGGACTCCAGGGAGCAGTTGGCAAACACAGTCTTCCTTCAAAATAACTAAGGACTAAAATAGATACAGAAAATCGCCTGCCCAACAGTGGGCACACACTGTCCTCCACAACTTCTGGGAGACCAGAGCTCAATAGATACGTCACTTATAGAAAGAACATTACCTGGGTTGCCATTGTTTGCTGTTTGATAACTGGAGGTACTTTCCTCATTTGCCGAGAGGAAGAGACGGCAGTATTGCGCAAAGTGGCCATAAAGTTTTCATCTTTGTCTCAGTGCGGTTCCTCTGCAGCCTCTCACTGCCCCTCCGCTCACGTTTCCGGTAGCTTTGCATGGGTGTGTCCCTTTTGGTGCTGGCTGCTCTCTGACGCTTGATCCTTCTTTAATTTGCTGTGCTGTCCTTGCAGAACACGTCTCCTCTAATGCCAGCGATAGCGAAAGTAGCTGCCGTAAGTTACTGCTTGGGCTTGTGGTTCTCTCCTTTGCAGTGGCCCCCCGTTGCCTGTGGTCCTTATTTCAGGCTCTTTTCTCCTGCTGCCTCTTATTGTCACCCGGGCTCCAAAGCAAATGGCTTGAAACGAAATCAGCATTTGATGTGGAAAGACACAAATGACACGGGGGGGGGGGGGGCGAGCAGGGGAACCTATCGTGATTTGTACATTGCAGGGCCAGAGTTTTCTAAGCCCGATTCGAACCTCAGCTGGTTGTGACCCCATAATGGAGGATTTTGACTTTCTATTCCCCTAATCAATGTAACCACCGTGGAGGAAGGGAGAAGGTCATGATTCTGTTCTCCTCCGCATTTTTTTGCCTTTTCCCTCCTGCCCCTGGAGCAGCAGCACTTCTTACAGTGCTCCTTTAGATGGGTGTCTGCTGTACCACTTCCTCCTTGATTAAGATTTGAGACACATAACACACCTATGCGTCTCACCTTATTTGGGGGATGGCTGGGAAATTGATAGAAAACTCTTCATCTAATGCTGAAAGAATTTCCAAAACATTTTAGGTCACATCATAACTGAAAAGGTAGGTAACTACTGAAAAATGTCCTCTGTCTTTCTTTGGACACCTCAAGCCATTTGCTTAGTGTATGGAAATATTTACCGGACAATAAGCACGTCCTTCTAATCAGCCCTCATGGTTTCTTGCTGCCTACTTCCTGGTCTTTGGTGACTAATCTAGGTACCTATTACCACGGGGTTTTTTTTTATAGTATCTTTAATATTGATTTGCACTCCTTAATAAAATGGGTTCCCCAAAAGCAATTGTTAAAGGCATCGGAAAACCGCCAGGCCAGTACAGGACCAACAGAAATGAATACCAATGCAAAAATTGGTATTGTCTTTTGCTTGAAAATTAATTGAAAAGTAAAATTGTTTGGGGCATCCCTGCCCTACCCCATTAAAGTATGGTACTTTATAAAAATCGTTGCTTTTGAGGCAGAGTACTGATTAGTAAGAGTAGCCTCCAGTGGGGTTTTGAAGACGCAAACTATTGACCAGTAGAACACATGCACACACGAGACAGAGGAGAGTGTCAGGTCATGGTGAGGACCAGAAAAGAAATGTGGCACAGACCAAAGATAGACTGACAAAATTGTGGTAAGATGCCCAGGCAGAATGTTAAAGTTGCCTAATTGTCAAACTGATGGATCCTATCAAGTCTCACTGACGGAAGGATTCAGAGTTCTTATGTTCAACGTGGTTGCTTTCTTCCTTCTCGTAACCCAACGGTAGGAGAGGAAAAAAAACTGTCTGTGATTTTCAATTCAGATGAGTCAAGAAGGAGGGGTCAAAGCTTGTCTTTCTGACTCTGTGAGGCACCCTCGACCTTCCACGAGGAGGAATGTGTTGTACCTATTTGGTTTCATGAAAACCACGGACGCTAATTTCTCTAGTTTTCAGTTCTCAAGGCTTTGCTCCCATCCAGTAGACAGAGCCATAGAAAAAGAATATGGCACCCCTTATTCTTCAGTCCTCTTTATGGGGTGTACTACCTTCCTTGGGAATTACATTTTTGGAATATTTTTTCCAGAACCTAAGTCATAGAATTTAGGCCTTATCTTTGAGCCATTGAGGTGATGTCCTGGGATGACACCAATCTCCCCCTCCTCCCCCAAAATAGTAGCTGCACACCAATATTTATTGAGGGAATAAGGAAGCAATTGCTTATGCCACAAGTTACCTATGAGATGGCAGAAAGTTGGAGCAGAAGCCATGATGGCAGTGATGCAGATGTGGAGTATTCTCATTTATGTTTGGGGTCTCAGACTATAGAGGGCCAGGCATGCCAGGATTTCCTCCAAAGCTAAGAGGAGCATTAACTGATTCATTTGGAGGCTTCTACGTGCACGGTCCCATTTCTCGGTGCTATAAAACCCAGTACGAGAACTGATCAAGCCTGGATCTCACTGTACATGTACTGGGAAAGAAATCTTAATAAATAAACAGGAGCTGTAGGAAGCAGGATAAAGTCTGACTCCAGGAGAGCAGGTGCAGATAGGAAGTGACCTGTGCACTAAGATTTGGAAAGAAGAGCTCGTGTCAAAGGGGAGAAAAGAACTTTCCATGAGGGGCAGTGTCACAGCAGAAAGGCAGGGGCATGGCCCAGACATGTGTTCTAGAGAGAGGCAACTTTGATAGCAAAATAGACTTTTTTTTTTTCTAGGATTTCTGGCTTTTGCTATGATTGAGACTAATCTTAATCTCATGAATGGCAGTACAAACAAACACGGAAAGACTCCTCTTTGTCACTGTGAAAACATTGCCTGTTCAATCTGGAGCCGAGGCGGCTTTATAAACCGTGGAGGATGCAAACCAGTCTGAGGCTGCCGGGCTGCACAGTGCACAGAGCACCATTCAGGCCTCCACTTTGAAACACAACTCAGAAACCTGCTACACCAAATTAAGCATTGCAGGATATTTTTTTTCAAGTCCGACTGTATTGAGTAGCAGCTAATATGTAATTAATTAATTAACAGGCATATTGCCTAATTATACAAAATACCACTTCAAAACCTTAACTGTTGGATAGTTCCATATTGCTTTCCACCGATAAAGTGGTAAAGTTAAGGCTCATGGTTTTGGCCCTTCTGTATATACCTTCCAGTTGTCCTTGTGTTGGGGGGCAATACATACCAAACAGGTATTAACAGGGCCAATCAGACCCCCACAGCTGATGACCAACTATCTCAAGCTCCGTCCGGCTCTTTTCGCATAATGGTTGTTATGTAGGAGTTGACAATTTCCTTCTTGCCCACCGGTATTCACCAGTTAAATTAGGATTTTCCAAACAAGGATATCTGAGTGCAATCTCTGAGAGGAGGAGATCCAAGACTCTCCTAAGAGTTGTTGGCTGTGGCCCCCATACTCTTTCCCACTCCACTTTTTACAAGTATTGTCCATGGCTACATTTAGTTCTTTTTTATTATCTCTTTAACTTCTGCGATGACGCTGTTATTAGGTAGGTTTTATCTTGAGAGCCTACTTTGCATAGGAGGGCAGCCAGAGCTGTGTACCTCACTGATAAGTGATAGCCCCGAAGTTGCAATGAGACCTTGTGCTTCTGGCTCTCATGGACCCTTTACTCCACCATGTGGTTCATAACCCCAATGTCCTGCTGTTTAATCTGGTACTCTGTAACCGTTCTGTACTGCTAATCAGATTATTAAGACTAAAACTAGCTGGGAGGTGGTTAATCAGCATTCGGGAGGCAGAAGCAAGCAGATCTTTGTGAACTAAAAGTTAACCTGAACTACAGAGTGACTTCCAGGACAGCCAGAGCTACACAGTGAAACCCCATCCTGGGGGGGAAAAAAAATCCCAGGAAAGTTGAAAAGACTAACAAGGCACTTATAGTATTAACTATATACTAAGCCCAATTTCAAGGGCTTTCTGGTGGTTAAGTAATTTGATCTTCTGACTATCCTGTAGAGACACCGAGCTAACAAATAGACGTAAATCAAATGTCAAAAGCGTAACCAATTGGAAATAGTTGCTTGAAGAACTGTTTGGAGGAGCTGAAGAGATGGCTCAGCGGTTGAGAACATGGCTTTTCTTCAGGAAGACCTGAGTTACAGCTGCCCATAACTTCAGTTCCGAGAGAATCCAACACCTTCCTCTGGACTCCACGGGCACCAAGAGTGCAAGGATGCACAGACATGCACACAGGCAAAGCATCCAGACCAATAAGAGGAAAAGCTTAAGATGGCCCTTCAGGCGGAGAGTGCTGTGCACTCCCTCTCAGGGCACAGAAGGGGGACCGCCATGTGCCGCAGAGGTGCCATCTAGGAAGCACGTCGCCTAACCTGTCCTGGCGCTAACATTCTCTGACTCTGCGAAGCCACCAGGCGCGAGCACTGGGAACTAAATTTACACCATTAAATAGAACACGACCAGAACGGACCCCCACCCCCCTCTTCTCTCTTCTGGTTTTTTTTTTTTTCCCCGAAAGCACACTGGGGTTTCGCACTAACCATGTCTCACTGTGACTGATGCACAAGCCCCCATGTCATGCCCGGTCTGTTAGAAAACAGCTCTGCCGGATGTCTGGCAGCTGCAAACCCCGCAGTGTGTGCTGCTTGCCCACTGCCAGCCACAAAGTTGCCAAAACAAGACCGAGAAGAGTTTGTACCTCTTGCCAGCTGTTATTCTGAGTGCCAAACTCTTGTGACAAACGAAAAGAAAAATAACTTCTACGGGTGACTACAGAGAAAAGATCTATCAACAGGGCGCGAGAGAAGATGGAAATGCTGGTGCTGACGGATGGGCCTCTTCTGGCCTCCCGGCCACCCTGTCCTCTTCAGACCCACGGCCATTGGTCACCGGAAGCTGTATGATTCCCACAGAGAAGCCAACATCTCTCGCCCTCCTGAGATAGTACGAAAAGAAAGTGTGGACTTAGATCTTGGCTTTACTACTTACTAGCTGAGCAAATGAGCCTCGTCAAATTCTCCAAACCTCAGCTTCTCCATCTATCAAATGGGTCACCAGAGTACCAACTACCCAAGAAAGTCTATGAAAGCAAGAAGCCGGTGGCTAGGAAAGGAAAGCCCTTTGCGGCCTGAAGAATGACATAAAGACATGGGTTTTGCTCTCTCCGTTGCTATGGAATTTTCCCTTCCAGTCTGTCTCTCTTCCGCTCCTCATTGGGCTTGTTTTCACTTACGTATGAACACTGACATAAGACACTGAATGCACAGCTCTTACAGAGCCCCAATTTGGACGGCTTCTCCCTGGCTTCCTATGCATGCACAGGGCCACGAGGACTGGCATGTGTAAAGAGGGCCCATTACTCCCTGCCATACTGCTGCTCTGAACGAAAGCCAGCTCTTTCTGTAAGAAACATCCCAAAAAGCAGTGGACAAGCAATTCGCCCATCAAAGCTGGGCTTGTGCTGGTTTTTCAGAAGCACAAATGATGCAGACCGACACCAGATGTCTTACTCAAGATCTGCATTCAGAAGATCCCACTGGGGTGACCTGCAAGACGACCGGAAGAGATTCAAATAGAAGCATCAGAGGAAACTGCATTTCCCAACGTGAAACGCTCCCACTCACAGTCACGCTGAGTGGGACCTTTTTCCCCAATGCCAATCTCGCCCAGAGTCCTCCGACCTCTTACAACCCCAAGTCACAGTGGCGGATGGAGCTGCACGTTTATCTTCATGGAATGACTGGTATAGCGGGAAGCCTCTGACGTTCGTCCCCTGACACCGGAAGCTTTGCCTGGCTATCAGGATTCTCCTTTCATATTATTTTACCAAGCCTTCCCTATGAAGTCAGAGTCTAGCATTGCCGGCACCAGTGAGCCATGCGACTGTCCCGCAAACTCTCCCTCCACAGTCGCCTGAGTGGCACCGACCTTTCTCCTGGCGTCTTCAGACCAGATGTCTGAGCCCTAGCAGCAGTCACTTGTTTTCTATCTAAAACATTGGCTTTGTGTAGTTTACTTTATCCACACAGAATCATTCTCCCCCCCACCCCATATATAAAATTCTGCATCACCCACACCACTCCCCTTCTGACACGTGTGGATGCCGCCTGAGCACTTCCAGGACAGCTCTGGACAGGCGCCATTGAGGAGAGATACCAAGTCTCATTGTGCCTTCAGGATACAGTATGGCCTCGCAGTGCCAGGACCAACAGCAAGTCCCCTTGGCGGTAGATGGCAGGCATGACTTCAGTCAGCAGCCATTGCTCACCCTTAAAAATGTATGAAAAGCACATCTTTGCCCTGTACCACTACCAAGGCTCCACTGAAGGCCGCTATGCCCTGCAATTACAAACATCAAAGAACTTCCAGAATCAAGGGCAGTTGTTCAAACTATTGTGTAGTTACCACCTTTGATGGAAAGAGCTCGCTTTGCCCTGACTGGAGCTATGAAAGAGAAACTGGTATTGCATACTAAGTCTGTTTGGGATGGACAGTCCATAGTCCGTATAGTATAGTATAGTATAGTATAGTATAGTATAGTATAGTATAGTATAGTATAGTATAGTATAGAGCAATGAGGTTTGCTGTCTTTTGGCCTTGGAAAAGACCATTCCCCATTCCTCCTCAAATGTCCCCTCTAGCAGACACTGATCTGTTTTCAACAGCCCTAACCTAGTCTCATACCAAAGGCTGAACCACACTAAACCCAATGCAGATATAGGAGCAGACCCTTTGGGATCTGCGGCTGACCCGAGACCACCCAAAGACCACTCATTTGGTCCAGCATATAAACCATCTAAAGCTGATTGCCAACACTGAACTTAGGCTCCACAGTAGACCGTGGCTTCATGGCCCACCCAGAAACAGAGGCCATGCAGCAAACGCTGCTGGTGATACTGGCATCTTTACAACGTTGCTCCTCTTAGTTCTCATTCTGAAGCTTCACAGCAAGAGTTAGCATCCATCATAACCGATAGCCTAGGGCATACCTCTCAACTCGGAGTGAGGACCAGGGATTGAAATCAGGGATTCCCACATGCTAAACATGTGCTCTGCCCCACAACCATAACCCCGATGTCCTCAGTCTGAATCTAATTTAACTAACCATCGACAGACTCCCAACAACTGTGATAAGCAGACACTAGAGCTTTATGAAGATGAAGGATTGTTGAATGGTTCAAGGAGCGAGCGTAAGGAAAATTAACCCTCAACTGTAGGTTTATTGTGTTTCAGAGCAGAAACTGTAGCTATCGAGTGTGGCTGGTTGTTTGACAACTGTAATTTTCCTTTTTTTTTTTTCTTTCTTTTTTCTCAGGAGGACAAGAAGATCTCATTCTCTCCTATGAACCTGTCACAAGGCAGGAAAGTAAGTTTCCAGGCAAGCCCAACTTCCTGATTCCCAAGCTATGACAGATGACACCAAACTCAGCTTAATACTCAGTTGCCCCAGACCCTGGCTCAGTAACAGCTCCCAGGGGGACAGAACAGTCCTTGAGAGGCTTGGCCTCGCCGAGAAGGCACCTGTCAGCCGGGTGATGGTGGCTTACTCACTTAGGAACCTGAGCCCAAGGGGTGATGCAGAACAGCCCCAGGAAAGCTGACGCTACGCCCAGTTTTGAAAAGGACTTCCTAGCAGACCTCAGAGGCTGGCCCCCTGCAAACTGCTCCAGGGGTCAGAGCTTCTGTAGACATTTCAGAGGCTGATGATGGCTGACAGAGATGTGGCCAAGAAAACTGAAGCATCAGATGGGGAGTTGCACCACGGAGACTCAGATACATTCTAAAGCACTTAGGAATCAGGAAGCCCCCACCAGAGGGCAAATAGTGTTCTCTGAGGAAAAGGAAGTACAGATGCATGAGGTATCACTTTACTAACGATGACTTTAAACAATGACCAAAAAGCTGGTTGGTTTTCCCCCCACTCCGGGGCTCTCTAAATCAAGGTTTTGAGAGAAGACCCAAAGTTCCGCCTCTATTTCCTTGGTAGCTGCTACAGCTGTTCTATTCTCTGTTAGCAAATCCCAGAAAGCAGTAAAGCCAATATCCTGAGAGCTAAACATTAGCCATTTCTGCATGATAGTGTGTGGGCTGTTTAACCCCAAGTGAAGGAAGGCCTTAGCACTTCTTAGCTTCTGGCAGTTTGCCCTGAAGAATCACCTCTGCAGAGGTGCAGGGCTGCATCCACACTGCGGGGTTTGAAGTCACCCTCAATATCATCTTCCCTTCCTGTCCTCAGTCAGCTACACCCGGCCAGTGATTATCCTGGGCCCCATGAAGGATCGAATCAATGATGACTTGATATCTGAATTTCCTGATAAATTTGGCTCCTGCGTGCCCCGTAAGTATCGCTTTTCTTTTCTCTGGGCCCACATTGGGCTCCTTGGTGGGTGATCAAGTGTAATCTTGCTCCTCAATGAAGAGTCTCTGGTGTGAGGCAAACATCGGGTACCTGTTATCTGAGCACCCGACTTAGGGCGTCTGCCTAACCCTTCTGATCTGGGTTGCCACACATTGTTTTCTACTGATAAGGACTAACCTTCATCTCCAGAAGATAGCAAGACCTTCTGGAACCTCCCTGAGCACTTGAGACAACATGCCATTTTATAAGTTTCAGTGAGATCTTCTAGGTTGATTAAACCACCGCTATAGCATCTTTATCCATAGACCAGGGACGATCAGAAGCACAACCTCACTTTGAAATCGTCTCTGGATGACTTAGTCCAGTGTGTCAATCCTCAAGCCAGGTGATTCTGTATTATCAGAAGAGAGTGTGTGTGTGTGTGTTCTCTATCCTATAGGCCACTATAGATTTCAAACTTTGAAATTATAGACAACTAGATTTCCAAGTCCCTCTGAACACAGTCATTAATAACCAGTCTGTCTTACCTTTCTCAAACACCACTACCACACCTCTCTGCCTTCCCTCTCACACAAAAATGGCCTGTGCATGGAGACGGGGCCGCTGGGCAGTCTGCATTATTAGATAGAGGCTCTTCCATCTGATCCCAACAAATAGCTCCTCTCTATGAGCCATTTGTTATTGCTGCTGCTATTGTTTTAGATTTATAATTTCGAATATCTCAAACATTTCAGTATACAGATTCATTCTAGGGTCATAAGAAAAGAAGGAATTACTTGTATGCATCATACAGACAAAAGGAGGGTGGGGAAGATTGCTGGACGTCAAGAGAAGGTTCCCAGAAGGGACTCTGGAAAGAAGCGGGACAGCTCCTAAGAATGTCTTAGGTGGGAAGGGGCAAAGGAAAGCCTGGTTTGCTTTCAGCATCTGACATCGGAGAGAAGGAAATCAGAACCTTAAATATAATTGCGCTTGCCCGGCTCCCCCTCTCCCCTGCACACTCCCCTTTTTCTTTTTTCATGGCTAGCACTATTCTGTGGGAATAAGTACATACTGATTGTACAGGCTTTGAAAAATTAAAAAAAAAAAAACAAGTTAGCCAAAGAATTGAGAAGTGTATATAATGCCACTTAATAACCAGAAACAAAATCACTCTTCCTCCAATACATTTTTCATGTTCTTATCGCTTTAAATCTAAGTTGTTATAGAACAATTTAAAATAGCCATATTCACAGAAAAGTTTATAGATATTTTTGATTTCTCCTCCTTTACGATACTATGGGTTATAATAAAATGTAATTTTGTGTTATAAATTACTATAATCGATACATTTGGGGATACATTTATCTTGACTTTTGATCAGTTTTAAGATTAAATGTTTTTTAAAGTGATTCCAATATTGGATGTAGGTCAACTACTATTTAAAGTTGTATAGCTAGATCATTTTCCTTTTGTCATCTTAATAAAACATTGACATAACATTGTTGTATTTGCTGACTTTCAGTCCTGGAACTATTTTTCTTTTACTATATAGAATTTTAAATACCTAAACATATTCACAACTGTATGCCCATCTTTCCCTAATTCTCATGGCACGTTTTCTCCCATCTTTATGATTTACTTCTTCATAATCTATTTTGTTCTATGTGTTGTGGTGCTATGTATTTTGAGGCAGTGGTTATGTGGGGACAGGGTCTCGCTATGTAGTTCTGGCTGGCCTGGAACTTATGGCCTTTCTACCGATGAATCCTGGGTGCTAGAGGTGCATGTGCGCAGGCTCAAACTCAGGTGCCGTGCCTTCTTGTTGAGAGTCTGAATTCGGTTATCTTCCTTTATACATTTTTATAAAGCGATAATGTAATGACAGGCCGGCTTGTTGTGTGTAACTTGCTTTAGAAGCAGGCCTCAAGTCAGCCCAGAGGAGCCTTCTAAGATGTGGCTAGATGTGTGGCTTTTTCTCCCGCCCCAATGCCCGATTTTCTGCCAGCCACAGTGTCTTCTAACACTGAGTGGCCTCCGGACTCTCCATTTAGAATTAGCATCGAGGCAGAAAGGCAGGATAAATACAGATTGTCCCTCACAGGTTTCTCATCCCTTATAATCACGGCTGCACCCTGATACCTGAAAGAAGTTATTTCTTGTGGTTTGTCCTGTTTTATCCTTACTTATATGGGGTGGTAAGACTGGCATTCATTACTGTGCCATGGCCCATCTTATTACACATGACATATCTCCATCTGTGCTGAAGGAATAGTGGAGAAACTCCTCAGACAGAGAAGAAGTTCATAATTATAAATGCATCTTACTCTCGCTGTTTCTTCTTTTACAAAGATACTACAAGGCCAAAGCGTGACTACGAAGTTGACGGCAGAGACTATCATTTTGTCATTTCTCGAGAGCAAATGGAGAAGGACATTCAAGAGCACAAATTTATCGAAGCTGGCCAGTACAACGACAATTTATATGGAACCAGTGTGCAGTCTGTGAGATTTGTAGCAGAAAGGGTAGGTCTGCCTGTGTCTGCCAGTTCTCGAGACTCTCTGAAGAAGGTTCTGGTAGCAAACTTTTCTGCTTATTGCTCTTTTGCTCTTTCCTGATTGCAAACTAATATCCATGGAGAGAATTGCCTTAAAGCAATGCCATTGCTTTCTGACTGCCTTTAGATAGAGGGAAGGGAGGAGACCCATTAGCCCAGACAGTTCACAGCATGTGGTGCATGGGGACTTGGTTTGTTATTGGCTCACTGTCTCGACCCAGGTTAATAAGGCTGAACTTTTTAAGGGAGCTTTGCTACTCTTAGTTGCCTGGTTACTCTGAGTTTTTCTCTCTGAAAACTTAACATTCTCAAGGTGGAAGGGAGATTCATGGGAGAATGGTCCAGCCTGTTGCTGCTGCATATTTCTTGACTTAGAATGGACATTAATGCTGAAATCCCCTTCTTCCTGTTCCTGACAATAATAGTTACCTCTTTTCCATGCTTTTGATAAAGAGAGTATAGGTAGGAAACCACTTTACATATAAAGACATGTGGATAATCTATAGGAGGAAAACAGTTGTCTGTTTGGCTCAGTGTGATCCCTCCTTTTGATGTTAATTCCCTGTTGATATACTGATGAATTAAGCAACTGCCCTCCTCCACAGAGACCCAGAGTAACAGGTAGATTGTTCCATTTTAAGGTGAATGAGGTAAGAGAAAACTGGCAATCAGAAAGAAAGAGGAGAGCGCCATGCATTCACGGACCTGAGACAATAGCTTGAAGCAAAAAACAAAAGATCTTGGCAACAGCATCTCCGAAGCCAGGGGCGGAGGTGTCTCCTCTGAGCATTACAAGGAGCTTCTCAGCAAACCCTTGCGGTGTAGACGCTGACAATGCTACTACAGGAAAATTCCACTTAGATAAGCAGCCTAGAATCTATACAGTAGCCTTGTTTTGGAAAAGGATTTCACATCTTTCCCCAGAAGACATCTAACTTGCCAGACTCGGGAGCCACTTAGAGTAGAGAACAGAGCTCCTGTCTGGATCTGGACTCCCCTAGGGGTCAGAGAATCTTGCATTTTCCCTTGGTGAAACCCACATTCATTTTACTCTACTGAATCAGGGGGTGGCTGGCTTGTGACGTCAGCTTAACCCAGCAGAGTGGCTGCGACCTAAGCCTCTTGGATAATAACCTGCACTGTAAGGGACGGGTGTGGAGACACAGACAAGAAAGACAGTGATGTCCTTATTAGGAGACGGGCTACATCATGTGTGGCTTCATGCCAGTGCTGGGACTGAGGGCAGGCACTGAGTGGTGCTTGAGAAATTTCACATTGACCTTCGGCAAACAGGGATAGGGAACAAAACAAAACAAAACAAAAAAAACAACTTTGCCTGGATATATTTATGTCCACTCATCCTCACTCCAGGGCAGGCACTAGAGCTGAAGGGGAAAACTGACAGCAACGCCCCAGCTGTCACATCACCACGGACAACTCTGTTCTCAAGAGGAACCCTGACTAACACTGGCAAACACCATGACTTCAGCAGAGGGGAAGAGCACCGTGATTCCTGGCCCTGTCCTCAGGCAGTCATACCGCTACCCACCACTCCACCTTGTCAGGACCAGCAGTGACCAGCACAGAGGGTGTTTCTGTAGTTCTGCTGTCCCCTCTCCCCATGTAGTCCCTGGGGTTGTACCACAGGTCAGAGGAAAAATGCTTTGGAATCTCGTCGCCTCAGAGGCCAGTGGTACCCTGGCCCACTGATAGCAAGAACACCACCAGTGACAGAGGAAACGCCTCTCGCTAACCAGGCAAAAACTCATAGACATAAAATAACTTAAAATTTCAAACAAAAACTGTAATTGATAGCCTCAATAGCCAATTAGATCAAATGGATAAAGGTTATATGAACAGCAAGATGGATTTTTAAAACAGCCCAGTGAAATAAAACAAATAAAAATAAAACAAGAACAGCGAGAGTGTCAAAGATCTAGAGAGGCATTAAAGAACAAATATCAAAATTTCAAAAAGCACAGAAGGGGGAGGGGATTATCAGGGCACAGAAGAAAACTATGTAGACGTAAAAGAATGGGTAGCTTATAGGGCGGTAAAATAAGTATAACCAAAATATGATCTTTACCGCAGAATCCTGTACACAAGATACCAAAAGTAAAGCCACACTTTGTTGGTACATGCTTTAATCCCATACTCGGGAGGCAGAGGCAGGTGAAGCTCTGAGTTCAAGGCTAGCCTGGTCTATGGAGCTAATTCTAGGGAAGCCAATGCTACACAAAGAAACCCTGCCTCAAAAAAAAAAAAATTCTACAGTTTAAAAGGGAACACAGTGAGATAGCCCAAAACTAGATTTTAAAAAAAAAGCAAAAAATCTTGTACCTACCAAGGTTAGCCTTTAAAAATTGAGAAATGGACACCTAACAAGACCAGGAAACACTGAAGTATTCATGACCGCTAGTCTAGCATCACAGAAGCTAAAAATGAGAAAAACAAAAATAAAACCTAATAAGAGGGACAGCCAGGAGTGGTCATACATGTCTGTAACTTCAGCTTTCAAGAGATACTGGAAGTTCCAGGACAACCCTGGCTGTAAATAAGGACACTATATGGGGGGGAGAGGAGGGAGGGGGCAGCTAAGGAGAGACAAAGCGCATCTCAAAAAAGGTATCAGAAATACTGCAAAAGATGCTCTCTTCGATACAGGATACTGATCAAGTTGAGTACCTTCCGGCAGAGTTCTAAAACTTAACCTCATCTCATTCCATGCAAACATCCTCTTAGAGTATGGGTGAGTAAATAAATAAGTAGAGATGAGTAGACAGACAGACAGACAAACAGATTTGTTAACTGCTAGGGGAAAATGGCAAGGGAACTTCAAGGCATTGGCTGGGGCCTTAAAAACTGGTAGATGAGATTACATCAAACTGTACACAACAAAGAGCAATCAACTAAGGAGACAACCAGCAAGATGGGAGGAAATAATTGCCGGCTAGACATCTGACATAGGGATGCTCTCCAACATGCATCCAGGGATGCTAAACACTTAACAAATAATGATTGTAATTGTTTTAACTAGGCAAATGGTATGAACAGACACTTCTCAAAAGAAAACATTAGATGACCAAAATATATGTAAAAAATGGTGAATACATGAGAAAAACAAATCAAAGCCAACTTAACTGCACCCCAGTAAAAATGACTATTATGACAAAAGGAGGAAAGAAAGTCAAAGAAACTTTGATATTCTGTTGGGGAAATGTGAACTTAGCACAGCCTTCAGAGAGAGCAAGATAGGGTACTTCAAAACTAAAGTCAGGACCTGGAGAGATGGCTCAATGGTTAGAAGCACTTCTGGCTCTTACAGAGAACCTGAGTTCAGTTCCCAGCACTACGCCAAATGTTCACAACTGCAACTCCAGCTCCAGTGGATCCAACACCCGTGACCCACACTGATGTGCACACACCCCTACATACATGCATACACACAATTAAAAACAGTAAATCTTGAAAATTAGATCTACCTGAACCATCTGTCCCACTGCTGGCTACAGATCCAAAGAGGAAAATGAGCACAACAAAGGAACTTTTCCAGGTCTATGGTGCTTGAGGCAATGTCTGTAATATAATATATAAGACACAGAATCAGCCTAGGTGTCTGTAACAAATGAATAAAGAAAATCTGACGATAGATAGATAGATAGATAGATAGATAGATAGATAGATAGATAGATAGATAGATGGATGGATAGATGGATGGATGTAAGTAGACAGACAGACAATCACCACAATTAAGAATTTTCAGGCATAAAGAATGGAAGCACACCCTCTGCAGCAAAAGGAATGGTTATTACATAAATGAGATAAGCCGTTCACACATAGAGAAGTCCTACATATTCATTCTCTTTTATGTTAAGTAATGGCTAAGGACAGAGAGGTGTTTGGTTAGGAGAGGGTAGAGAGCGTATACTTGACTCGGTCAGTGCACTGTCAGCATCTATGGAAATGCCTGCTGCCCCCTATTAATAGCTATATCGATGTCTTCACTAACATATCAACAGTAGGCAGTGTAATGTCTGATAACATAGTAATACGTGTCTAGTTTTCTCTTCCAAATCACTAGAGCCTGTCAAGCTATATGGATCCTTTCTAGTCAGTAATCTGGAAAACTAGGCCTGTTTTCCTCTTTGAACATGTAAACACAGCCTGTGCTAACTGGGAAAATACTGGCTAGTGCATGAGGAAACATCACGTAACATCTTATGTGTAACCAATGCACTTCAGAGAGCAAACCTGGAGCCTATTACTTAAGTGGTCAGGCATGAAGCCTCTTGCATGTCTCATGGGCATTCTAGTGGTCAATGGACTCTTGATTTTGTATACACATGAACTCTCCCTGTGTTCTTGATTGAGGACTGCTTCTACCTACATAAAAATGCCTTTTTTGTCTTGCGTAAAGATCTCCTAGCCTCAGAATAATGAGGCCACTTCTCTCCAGGAGGTAGGAGATGTGGCAAATGACTCCTCTTCCAGATATATTTTATGAAGTAGCTCCCGGCAATGAGTGAGCATCCACTGAACTGGTAGTGAGGAGTACTGTAAAGGGACGGGCTTTTGATCTGCTAACAAACAAGCTTACACAGCACTGCACAGTCAGCATTTGACAATATAAAACTGAAGCCAGTGCTTATGTGTCTGTCTTCCACCAACGTGTATGTATCACATAAGAACTGAGCAAATACACAGAATTGCTTGCGTTCCTGTGATCGCCATCCTTATAGGTTTTACACTGATGCAGGATAAGAGGACAGAAAGGCTGCTCCAACCAGCAGTTCCGCCCATGTCTCTGCCCATGCTCCGGAGCTGGGTTTCAGGCTTCCTCCCGGTGAATTTGGGGACACTAGTGCTTAGTCTTCTCTCCTGTAAAATGCAGTCAGCAGTACCTACCTCACAGACCTAGAATTGCTCTTTGGAGTTTTGGGTTTGTTTGGGGTTTTTTTCAGTCTTTAAAAACCTATCATTTCATACCTTTCTCTAAAACATGCTTTAGTTTATTTCACTGGACACTGGCCCTTTTTTCTTGCTATTTCTAACCTGGTGTTTTTCTTACCCTTCTGCCAGGGCAAGCACTGTATACTTGACGTGTCAGGAAACGCGATTAAACGGTTACAAGTGGCCCAGCTCTATCCCATCGCCATCTTCATAAAGCCCAGGTCCCTGGAGCCTCTGATGTAAGTAGAGGGCCCAAGTCCTCACGCAGCTCCCTGCTCCAAGTGCACAGCCGACCGCAGCAGTTGATCACAGAGGATCATGGCGGGAAATGCCAGCGCTGATCGTTGAGCATTTCCCATTTCTAATATATATATTAAACTTTGAGTCAATAATTCTTTATGATCCTACAAATTGCTTTAACCTGTACATTTTCTGTTTGTTGGTAGTTTCATTTGGTCTAAGGGGTTTTTGGGTGGAGGGGGCAGTCATTTGAGTTTCTGGTTTTGGTTTTGGCAAAAATGGCAGGTTGACTCATTTTTACATTGTCTCTTAACTCTGAGAACAGTTTTACAGGTAAACCTTTAAATGTGGGAGTTTTGTTTTTGTTTTGTTTTTACAGAGGAAACAAAGAACACTTCCTACTCTTTCCATTGACATTTTATATCGCCCTTTATAGAATTCTGACTCTATGTTGAAACATACAGACTATGTTTAACAGTCTTCCCTAGTGGCATGCCTATAATATCCTTAATAAATCCATCTCCACATCTGTGCACATACATCAGCATGGGAAGTGCATGGTTCACCAAAGGTCTTGTAAAATACCTTTTTTCAAATAACAGTAAACAAAGTAGGCACATATTCACAATCCACCAGAACACCCCTCTAGGCAACCCTACAGAACGGTGGAACTACTATAGGTAATGGGGGCAGAGCAGGGAGGTCACGGCAGAGATGTAAAACCGGACAGACAGGACAGCTCTCTGCTCTACCATGATCCATCGTCTAACCCAAGCACAAATTGTTTGAGCTCCCTTAGATCCTCAACTATAAACTAGGCATTAACGTGTACCTTGTAGAGTGAGGGCTGAAACGAGGTCATAGGGGCTCAGATTCCTTGTCCGAGTAAGTACTTGGAAATAGTACTCTTGCAAAAGATACAAGGTTGCTTTTTATGGAGCATTAATTCAACCTTATCATGACGAAACATATAAGCAGATCCCAGGAGAATGCCAGAGATGACGTCAGTGCATCTGTTACAAGAGCCTAGCTCGAATGCTGCCTCCAGGCAGGCCTCAGATGAATTGGTTGTTGGACCGAACCATACAGAACACACTGGAAAACAATGCTTGTGGAAAAGACTGTAAAAATAGAAAGTATTTATTCCCAGAGATGAATGCCATTGTTTTCTGAAGGTAGCAGCTACCTGTCTGGTCTCCTCTGAGACCAGACAATTTGTCTGGCTGCAAATTGAGCCACCACAGTTGGAATGACAGCTGCAAGAATTAACGTAACCTAAAAATGCATAGTTGATCTATAGAAATCACCAGAGTTATAGCCTAAAAGCAAAGTATATCCCCCAAAGTAAAGGCAAACAAGGGTTTTTGCTAAGATAAGTGTTGAAATAAGAGCGGCAGGGCTGCGTCCCTCCCTGGCAGCCGGCCGCCCACGTGGCTAGCTTTATACCCGAAATAATTACACGGAAACTGTATTCTTTTAATCACTGCCTGACCCATTAGTTCTAGCCTCTTATTGGCTAGCTCTTACATATTGATCTAACCCATTTCTATTATTCT
>NC_022023.1:8393289-8411388 GCF_000317375.1 Microtus ochrogaster
GCCTACCTAAGGGTTGGCCTATGAAATGGGCCTAGGCAGTTTCTTTATTAATAAGAAATCATTCCCACATCAGATAAGTCAATAAAATTAGGAGCTGATGGGAAAACATTGACCACAATTACCACATAGGAAACTGTGTTGTTAATAAAAGAGCCCTCCTGTTACTACTCCAACAGCATGCAGTAAACTTCTCCTGAGCTGGGTATCACAAAGTTAGTTAACAAGCACAGATGTCATGATGGAGAGTGGTTTATCAACTGTAGACAGCCACACACACAAAGCTATGCAATGCTAACATTAAGAAGAGAAAGGTAGCGATTGCCTCTTGGGAACAGCATCATCAAAGCTCATGTCAGAAATAGAAATTAGTCCACGTCACAAACACACTGCAGGACCGATGGCTGCCTAGGGAAGTAAAACCTGAGGGACCAGGAGCACATTAGTCCAGTGTGACTTTGGGAGACAGCCCATCTGGCACTTAGTGGAAGAGCTGCTTCCTTCCCTGACTACCAGATGACTTATTTAGTTCCGCCTTAGGGTCCTGTCACAGGCACTTACCACCAAGGAAAGCTAAGCATGCCAAAGGCTAGATGCCACAAGAGGACAGTGCCTTTGGCATTATTTGCTGTGGCCATATTCATGGACCCCCACTGCAGTGGTAATGGTGCCCAGCCCCATGCGCTCTCATTCCTAAAGGCTGGCTGTTTGTGGTTCACTCTCTCCTGAAGCTTTTACTTCAGGAGCCACGCTGTCCTGAATTGCCCATCCCCCAGGAAGGGCCAAAGCTCGGTCAGCTGGAAGACAAGGGTGGCAGCTGTCACTGTGAGTCAGGGACACACCATCGCACACATTACTTCCCGTGTGCACCAGCCACAGAGCTTATGAGCAAGCACACAGCTGCCTCTTCCGGGGAACATCAGTTCAAGGCCATATATGAAAGGGATGTTTCCATAATGGGCTGCCTTCTGACTTCCAGGCCTTCCCCATTGTGATGAGATGCTTTACTGTGCACCCTACCCCCCCCCCCCGCCAAAGGTCTTTTATGGCTTTGTGCTCATGATGCATTGTGTTTACCCCTACGTGTATCTGTGCCATGATTGTGTTTATTTGCCTCAACCACCATTTAGTCCTTCCGTCACTCATTCAACGAGTGTTGAATCAGCCTAATGAACAAGCCCTAGGTTCCTCCCTCAAGGAGCTTGAAGCTTAGTCGTGAACTCTGAGGAATGTGATAGGACTATTCATAGCAACAAGGTTCAGGAAACACCTACTTTGGACGTCAGCTCTCTGTGCCATCCAAACTCATGCCCAACTTCTTTCTTCACATAGCGAAGCTTGGCATCTTTTGGAACATGGCTATCACATGACCTCTGTTCTGTTAGACTGTGGTTGTGGGAAGGGGCTCAACTTCCTACTCCAGGATCCTGATTACCTTACAGATAACTTAGGGGTATCCCCTGACTATTCCAGTCCCCATAACTTGGACTAGCAAAGGGATTGACTAAGCCCAGGCACTCCAAACCTAGGATCTCTGGCCCCTAAGTGGCATGCAAGGCTTGGATGCTTCAGAAATGTACCTAACCTGGCAAACAAAATGTCTATTCATTTGGTTGAACCTTTACTCTCAATGCCTAGAGATTCTGAGACGATAACACTAATACTGGTTAGGAGTCAATAAGTTCATTGTAGAAAGAATAGAAAAATATCCATTTTCTTCCCACCTTCTTTGTCCTTGAGCCTAGGTAGCATTTAAGGTATCATATGTTCAAACAACATGTCTATAGACCCAACTAGTAGAAAAAGAGTCCTGGGTATAATTCCTTTTTAGTCATTTTCCTACCTAAAAAAAAAAAAAAAAAAAGCAAGCAGGCATCAGAGTTTCTTTCTGTTTGGGCTTTTAAAATGTATTCTAATTTAGAGATGGTAAGTATATGTGTTGATGGGATATGGTATAATAGTTGTATTCATAAGCACGAAATGTCGTGGTCAAGTCAGGTCCCTCAAACGTTTGTTGCTTGAATCTAATCTTTAGATCATTCCAAATCCCTATTAGTTGCTTTGAACTAGCCAGTCAATTGCTGTCAACCACATTTACCCTAGTGTGCTATTAAACATTAGAAACTGTTCTGACTGGACTCTATACCTACTATGCTAGAGATCCTTCTACACCAAGCTCCTCCATTCTAGCTCACCATTTGACTAAATCGCTTGATTATAGTCTTATTTGAAGACATTGTGGTCCCAGCACTTTTCAGTTATTCTGTGTCCACTGGAGTGTCCACCTTCAGCAGACACTCCCACTGTCATCTGATCATGAGAACAAGACGTTCTAGTCACTACAGGCCTGCCTCAACATTTGGAGTTGAGTAGTTAGAACTGCAGAAGCCTCAGGGGTCTGCTCATCTTAACATAAGGCTCTAGAAGCTCTGTTTCTGCTCACCAGATTTGTATGGTGGGTAAACAGACCTTAAGAGGGATGACGGCAAGGAACTAAACCTTTTGTAAGGTTAGAATCTGAGAACAGGCAAATCCGGTCATCTGGGGTATGGTGCTGCCTAACAAACCCAGGTACCCTCCCCCTCTTTCCTCCCTCTGACCACTTCTGGAAGACTGTCTTCAGTTCTGTGTCTTACATATATTTTAGGGATGGGGAAATCTACCCAAAGGAAGTTTAGGTTTAGAAATACAACAAAGAAGTAGCTGGAGGACAGTCTGTTCTGATGAAGCAGAACCTCAAATGACACACAAGTGCTTCATTTAAATACTCTAAGGCCTGCTGGAGAGGAAGTTCAGTCTCGCTTTAGGGACTTCAGGAACCAAACAGACCACACCAGGGTCTACAGATCACAAAGAGACAGGTTCCACTTCCATCCAATATTACACACGATGCCTATCCTCCAAGAAAGTGGATGCCCTGGAAAGGAACCCTCAATGCCTGAAAAGGTTCCACCAACAATGAGTCCTAAATGAAGCCTCAACGGCTACCAAGATTAAACGATGCCTCCTATGGGGTTCTTTATTGGCTATACGTTTTAAAATAGGAGGGATAAGGTATAGTCTCTTCATGTCCTAATAGCAAACCCTCATTTTCTCAGGGAGATGAATAAGCGTCTAACAGAGGAACAAGCAAAGAAAACCTATGACCGGGCAATTAAACTAGAACAAGAATTTGGAGAATATTTTACAGGTAAGTTTCCTTGGCCCAGATACTACAAGAAAAGAAGATAAGTTGACTGCTATTGTACTTAGAATAGGTTCCATGCCTGCTAAAGCTAAGCCCCAAAACTTTCTAGTTGAGATTGCCTAGTATTTTTTATTTATTTATTTATTTTTTATGCTGTCTGCCTCATCCAGTTGGTTTAGGGTTCTGGATTCTCTCCTCTCTGAGTCAGCTGTTAGCTCACTCCTAGTTCTCCACTGGCTCTAAACCACGAATGGCAGATGCCCCTGAGCTATCTTCCCACTACTAAGGAGATCTTAGGCATGATGCCTCACGAGACTATCTCCCTGGTAGATTCAGAAAACTGGAGAGGCTCAGTCTCAGACCTCAGCCTGTCTCCTCAGTCAGGAGCATGAGGAGGACATGCTTGGAGATGTTTCAGTTAACGCTGTTGCAAGTTCAATAATAGCTTTTGATTTTTTTAAAAGTGTCTTTGGCAACATGCTGTTTTCAGGATAGAATACATATTTCTTTATGGATGTCCTGAGCGCTCTCTTCTTCCCTGTACTCATGAAACACTGGCTAAACCCAGAGGGAAACCAGCCTTGGTGAAATTTGTCTTGTAGCGGATTCGCAATGATTTATCAACAAGATAGAGTTTGCGATGTAGTAGAGTATTTAACTGGCTAACACAAGGCGCCAACTTTAACCCCTCCAAATACAACACCGTCTAAAAATAACATTAAATATAACAACTTCCCTCATGAATTACTGGCATGAAATGAAATGGGTTTTGATGTAGTTATTTTGAATCATATTCAGAACACTAAAGGAGCCAATAACAGGGCAGTCCACAGCTATTCTTACTTAAGTTAATGCTAAGGTTTCTCTCAGTAATGTGAGTGATACGTCATTCTAAAAGATAAAAGAACATCCAGATGGGAAAAATCAAAGGGCTGCAGAGATGGCTCAGCAGTTAAGAATACTTGCTGCTCTTCCAGAGGATCAAAGTTCACTTCCAAGGTGGGAAAATTAAGTCAAAATAACGACTGTTTGACTCATAGTTTGCATTCATGGGTAGAGTACCATTAGTGTGATCTGAAGATTGTATTTGAAACCAAAAGATGCAAGCCCTATTTCAATAGTAGTTTGTCTTGAAGCCTTGGTAACAGATGGGTCATGCTGATGTTTTGGAGACCCAAGTCCAAGATAGTATTTATTCAAAGGAAACAACAAAATGTGTTTAAATCTATGCTGAGAACTGAGTGTTTTTAGTAATTTACAGTTAACTCAACATTTCTGTCTAAAACTCTTATTATTTTCATATCTATACAAGACCTGAATTTCTGCCTTCACTAGAGTGAATTAGAGAAACCCTATGGCCAGACAGGGAGTTTTCCTTCTGAAATTGCCGTGTGCTGTGCTCTGCTCCGGTGCCTGGTTAGAGTAGGCATCCATGAAACGAGCAAATGATTCATTGCTAGAACTGGGAATGAACACAGAAAGTACTAACATTGGGACACATTTATTACTGACCTAGGGCACAGAGAGAACAGACTGTTCCTTGTAGGCATCATTGGCGTGACCACGCTCCTGTGACCGGTCTTTCTTACTTACTGGAAGAGGACATTAAGATTCCTGATGAGTTGTCTGTCACTGATTTTGAGTTTCTGTTGTGTGAGAGATCACTGACTGTCCTTACCTCAAGGGAATGCCTCCTAACTCTGGGTGTTTCTGTCTTTGTAACAGCTATTGTCCAAGGAGACACCTTAGAAGATATATATAACCAATGCAAGCTTGTTATTGAAGAGCAGTCTGGGCCTTTCGTCTGGATTCCCTCAAAGGAGAAGTTATAAATTAGCTCCTGCACCTCTGACAACGGCAGAAGAGCATTTAGAAGAACAAAATATATATAATATAATACTTGGAGGCTTTTATGTTTTTGTTGCATTTATGTTTTTGCAGTCAATGTGAATCCTTATGAATGTACAACACACTGTGTGAAGCCATGAAGGAAACAGAGGGGCCAAAGGGTGGGACGGAAAAGACATTGCAGGAAGGCTTTGGTTTGCTCAAAGTACCAGGTGTAGGGATGAACCTCCGGCGGGCTCTCTGCCCTAGAGATGGGCAGCCTTCTCACCCCAGCAGATGTGCAGAGCTGATTTAGCTGCAGAGCTCTCTGTGGTTTTTGCTTTAAGAAAAGTTGCCAGCACTCGAACCTCACCAACCTCCCCCCTTACCCACACCTCTGTAATTGGTACACTTTGAATTTTATAACTATGCACATCCTTTGATTTCTTAACAAGCAAAGGAAATAAGGAAACCAGAAAGAGTCCCTTTGGAGGAGACGTACTACCAGGGGAGGCGATGGCTTAGTTTCCTTGGCTGGCGTGTGCAAAGACAAGCGTGTCGTAAACCGGGCAGCGGGTGTGCAGGGCTGACCTTGCCGAGGAGGGGATTCCACCTGGACTAGCTTTATGATTGTCGATTTTGCCATTTATAAGCTGAAAGATGGCACTAACGATGAGAATAATTTATACAATAAAATATATTAAATGTATAGAAATGAATTTCTATAGGTTAAAAGTTTTGTGAAATATTTTGTAAAGATGAAGAAAACCATTGAAAGACTAGATGTACGTACTCTCAGCGGATGATCAAATTTGAAAATTTGAGGTCGCACTCTCCCCTTTTGTTGCCAGTGACCCATTCAGAGCATCAGCGTTCCCCCCAGGTCTGCCTAAGACTCCTTCCTCACCCACCTCCTCATCCCCATCCCACTCACACGCTAGTGATACGCTCTTATGGGACACATCCCTTAATAGTTACCCTCATGATATTTTTGGAAGAGATATTTTTCTGTTACTTTTTTTAAAGCCAATTGCTTTTCAGAGATAAACTCACACAGATAATCAAAAGGGGACGATTGCTTTTCTCCAGTTAAATAGCCTGAGCCAACCATGTAGATAGTCAAATTCAACTTTTGTTCCTAGTCGCTTGCATACAGTTCAAGAACCATTCAGTATTCCGGCAAACCAGAAGTCATTAGGATTATCTTTTCTTTGTTTCACAGAGCAACTAGGTGTTTTGTAACAGCCCAGGTTGGCATTGCAGGGGGAGACCTGTCCTAAGATGCGCTATTTCTCTGAGGAAGAGAAAAAAAGAGAAGTTATCTGGTTGGGAGTGGTGAGGGATGCACTTTCCTTGTTTAGTACATAGGGCAAACCACAAGGCAAGGATAGTTGATGACTTTGAGCTCAACCAATTGAACTGCCTTCCTTAGGGCTGCACCTGGACCAAGTTCATTTTTCTAACAATTATGATAATGATGATTTGGGGGATTAAAAAACCCTCCTGAAGCCTATAAGCTGAAACATAAGAGTTAGCTTCCCACTTTAGCACCAATGGTGACGTCAGCACTGGTTCTGCCCAAGGTGTTCAGAGAGAGACTTTTTAAGTGTTATTAATAACTACTCATACCTGGGTTCTCTACATACCCAGGTTAAGCCCCATCGCCTTATTTCTGGGGTACATCAAGACCTGGCAGGGATTCTGCCACACTGTGCAGCCAACCAGCATGTAGGCTGGAGGACAAGAACAAAAGACAGAGCCATCAGAGTGATGGGGCTTCTTCTAAGTTAGAACATCGGGGCTTACAACTGAGTCTCTTTCCAAAATCAAGGGTCGTTCATACCATTGTCTGCCTAGCTGCAGTCACCAGAACAAACATTAAAATAGCCTCTGCCTATATGGTCTTGGGGCTGCCTTTGCAGCTGTGCTTTTCTTTCCCCCTCTCATAGGAGAGTTCGGTGTTCCAGAGATAGCCTTTCGAGGGCTCACAATGCGAAATGATGCTCCCATGCCTGCCAATCATCAGTTTCAGGTCGAGGCCAACTTCCATCAAGATTGCTCTCCGGAGTTCTCTGCCACTAGAATGCCATTCCTGATCCCAGCTCTCTTTATAGGCCACCACGATAACTTCTTTGGTTTCTCCACTGAGCATGCAACCACTTTAACCTTAGAGGACTGTCATTAACGAGTAGATGTTTTCTCCAGTTGTGCGGTGTGCTTTCCATTTGATAGTATTGCTGTGGCTGAGTACAATCAAATTGAACCACAAACCATTGGTTTTGTAGTAATATAATTATTTATTTTCCCAGTGTAGATGCTTCCAGATTAGCATTAGCACTGATTTTTTATGTAGATTTATATAAATATATATATACATATATATTTGCTTGAAGACTCGCCAAGCACCTTGGTGAGAGGGTCTTTCCTATAGAATTCACTCATCCATTTTGTTGTGTTGTCTTGCGCTTCCCAATGTTGAGGTCTCTATGGCTCCAAGGAACTGGTGTATTTTGCAGCAAATCAAACATCTATGAAAATGGCATGAAAGTCACCCAGATCCCATCTGGTGCAAATGCGCCTGGAGCCTTGGGCCAGACTGGTGCTAACACTGCAAACTTTGTCCGGAGCTCTCCCCAATCTGAAGGCTCACGGGGGGCACAGTGTCACCTTCTCATGCTGGGCCCTTTCGGAAAAGTGCCAGATCGCGTCACTGGTGCTATTTTTCATGCTCTGGTACAATGTGTAGCACCATGGGGGTCTCAGCTTTACCAAAACTGAAATCTCACCTGTCAGCCAATTATCGCTGAGGCATTCATTCGCTTATCGCTCTTTTCCATGAGAGTTGACGGCCTACTCTTGGAAGGCCTTTTCTCCCGGACCCAAATTCAGGGGGTTGGCTCTATCCACTTGGCAAGCCCATCTAGATGAAGCTGCACTCAGAAGCCTCTGTGAGCTGTCTTAGATCCTACTGCCAGCCCTTCAGGACGCAGCCAGGGATGCTCTACCCACCTCTGGCGCTCACCTGTTCCTTCCCCTCATTTTATCTACGGCTTTCCTTCTCTCATCGCCTCTTCTATCCTTCCTGGGTTGTGGGCCTTGCCCCTCCTCTCTCCCCTTTCTTTCCCGGTCCATCTCTTCTTCACCGCCATCTCCTGCTTCCCTTTGTATCCCTTCCTCCCAAGCTCCTCCTCCCTCTTCTCGCCTCGCACCGATTGCTGCAACCCACACCCTCAATTTCCCTGTCCTCTAAAGGGCTCAGGCTGATTCAGACAGCAAGTCCACGCAATGGACTAACAACGCAAATCCTTGGGGTCACCATTTTACTTACTCAGCCCAGAAAGCAAAGCTGAGTGTGAGGCCCTGACCTGGAGACAGCCTGCACCACTGCCCTGGCAGTGCTGATGCAAGAGCTGCGGGCCCCTGGCACCCGGAAGCCTCTGCCTGGACCCCCCAGTCTCCAGGAACTCCCTCCCAGCCCCACCCAGGCTGAGGATGCTTTCTTTTAACAGAGGCAAACTCTGGCCCCAACAACTACTGTCATAAACCTCACTGAAGCCATGACACCGCCCTGTTTTGGAGAGAGAGAGATTTCCCCTCCTTTCTTTTTTTCATTTCCACCTGAAGCCCCTTCTGCTTTTCAGCTGGTGATTGCTCTGGTGAGATTGGATGGATATGAACATCTTCTTTACTGTCTTGGTCCTGCCTAAAAGTTTCTACAAAACGCATTTAAGCCGAGGACTAAGACAAAATTCCTAAATTTATTATACTAATGAGTCACTCACTCCTGGGGAGACATCAGTTCCCTTAAAGCATGTGGAGTGTCTCCTGTGACAACTGAGTCTCCAGGAAGCTCCGTAGAGAATTCTGTGGGTATGCATCAGTTAAGATGGTAGATAAGGGATGCATACCGCGTAGACACGTTACATGAGGTACAATTCAACGTGGTTGGACACACATTCACACTTCAATCTGTAAATATCCTTCCTCACTGAAACCTGTGCTTCAGGAATCCTTTCTTGTACAGCTGTGCAGCTTCTTGTAGCAGCTGAAGACAAGCTAAGGCAGGCAGAAAATGTCGCCGACGATCAGCTGAAGGAGTGCAGTATCTCCCTCGCAGTTCAGGAGGCCAGACAGCCAAGTGGCCCGGTTGACTCCCACTGGGATGGAAAACTTTTCTTCTTTTCAAATTTGTGTTTCCTAAGTGTATCTTACCTTCTGAGTGCACCAGGTTGTACCCGTTAGATCCTTTTCCTATGACAGTTTTTTGTGCTTCTCCCTGACAGGATGTTTTCTCCACCGAGCTGTAATGCGGGAGGGGAGGGGAGGGAGTTGGCGGAGAGGGACTTACTCCGGGCCTGGCTGGAGTTTACAGAGATCCTGCACAGCTTATACTCCTGTTAAGTGTAAATATTCAACACTTCCATTCCATTTGTGTAAAAAAAAAAAATAAAGCACACACGTTATAAAATCAAGATGTATATTTCCTACTCCGTGTGTCTGTGAGTATTTATTCAATTCCCCCATTGCCGGTGGCGCCCCCATTGGAAAGCTGCTTGATAGCGTGTTTATAAACATGTCGCGCTTTGCTTTCGTTCATATTCAAACATTTCCTACTTTATAGCAAAATTATATTCTCCCAAGGCATAATTTGTGTTATTTCATAAGAGAATCACTCATTTCTATTTTTACCAAATATGTCTGATTTCAGAGCAAAAAAAAATGCACTTAGAGTGTGTTTGCCCTGGAAAACACTGGCACCGCTGAGAGGAGCTTGACAGGGCTGCATTTGCATAGTTTTCAATATTTGATTATCATCCTGCCTGCTTTTAATCAGAAGTTTTTTCCAAGAATGAATAATGCATTAAAAGTTAGGCTTTCTAAGACATCTTCTATATGAAGAAAAAAATTCCCAATATCAGAATGTTTTTTCCCCTTTGTCTAATACTTAAAGGCACAAAGAAAGGCCTAATTTGGAGACACAATGTCATTCGTTATATCCTGGGGCCACAAAATATACCAGCACCAAAGATCTGAGCACATAAAAAGTCACATAAAGGAACCTAGATCTGCCGGTCCTAACCTCTTTGGTTTGAATGTGCTCTGTCTTCTTGGCATGTAGGTAACACGGGTGTTAGAGCTGGGGTCCAAAACAGATTCCTACCATGGAGGGGTGAAAATGTATCCATCAAAGCAATCACTCTCAATTATGACATGTAATACATAATCACATATCTGGAGCACCAACTCTGAATCCAGCTCAGCCGATCATACCATCCTGGCCATCGCTGTGAGCCAAGGAGAAGGCTGAACGATGCTGTCCTTAGTGCTTAGGCAAAAACATCAAGGCTGCAGGACCAGCACAGCGCAAACCTCCAGTTGCGGCAATTCAATTATTGTTGATAATTCATTCAGCCTTGTCTGCTTTAATATCAATGTAATTCGTTACAAAAGACAGATTAATTTCAATAGCAAGTGTCTCTTCAGAAGAAACGAGCTGAAGGAGGCTGACTTTTGGGTCCTTTCGTTTTTACGTCGTGATCACTCTAGAAGTCTCAAAGGCTCACGTTGAGCTGCACATCCCTGAATCTATATAGGTCTAGCTAATAATCTGACCTGTGCATTGACAGGACCTCATAGACCAGTGATAGAACTAAAAGACCAAGGCACAGAACCAAGGAGGACTTGTCATGGGAGATTCCTGTTGAGGAAATTTGGTTAGATCGCCAACTGTATGGGACAGAGTTTTTCTCTGGAGATATGTGACCAGTAAAATCCAGATGGGGTCTGGGAGTGAGGAGGGCTTGCTAGGGCCAGGGCATGATTACCTTCCCCGGATCTTCCGGATCTCCATTGTGAACTAGGGGAGCGGCAGCTCAGAGGCAGTGTTGCAGCCTCGTTCTGTATTGGAAGTGTATTTTATTGATTGGCAACTGTTAATAAAACTGACATGATCATAGAGTTCCCTCTCTTATTACCTGGGTGCCATCGGGTCATGTATCTCCAGAGAAGACCACACCCATTGGGCCGAGCTGTCCCATACAATTGGCTATCGGACTGAATTCCCACAACAGATTCCTGCTTTCTTGATACAACCAGACAGTCTCCATGGGAAGGATGTCTTCCACGGGTCAGAACAGATGGGGCTTGTGGTAACAACACCACCCCTGCAAGTCACCTCTCTTTTAGGGACATCCCAGAAGGTAGCACTGCTTTCCTTAAACTGGCCTCTCCCATCAAACCTTATGGCAAATCCAGGCTCTGTCCCTAATTCCCCTCAGCATATTTAAGACAACGTTAAAATAACTTAGTGAACTTTGCTAAATCTTTGTTTGGAATAACAAAGAGAAATAAAGGATATTTTTATCTCTGACATGAGCCTAGTGCCCTGCACGACAAAGGCCGTCTTTCCCCACTTCCCAGGAGTTGTCCCCAACATAGATGCAGCAGAATTATCCCTCTGTGTCCCTAGCTGGCTCAGCAGCAGCTGGAGCAGGTGAGCTGTCTGTAATCTCCATCCTTCTTGCTCCCACATCTCACTACAAATAGAAGCAATTCACTGTGACTGTGATTGCTTTTACACAGTAACCTTCAATGGATAATTTGTAGCATATCAATAACTCAAGCCAAAAAAAATCTGAGTTCCAAGTCAGGTACCAGTTCCCTCCTGCCCCTATATCCAAGACTTAGCTGCCCTATTCTGGTTATATGGTTGGATATATATAAGCTCAATGGTAAACTTTTGTTTTTTAAGGCCTGTTTTGCACATTGCAACACTACAAAGCTGATCTTATCAGAAGTTAAACAAAGAAACCTGCAGTGTGGAAATCTGCATCCTTCCGAAACAAAAGAGAAGGGAGAAAGGGTTTTTATTTTCAAGGAAGCATCTTAAATTCCTTGTGATCCTCAAAAGCAAACAATAAAAAATGTCCTTAGTGTAGACTTCGAGTCTCAGGAAGAGGGAACAGTTAATTCCATAAAAATATGAAACCAGGCCGGGCGATGGTGGCGCACGCCTTTAATCCCAGCACTCGGGAGGCAGAAGCAGGCGGATCTCTGTGAGTTCGAGACCAGCCTGGTCTCTTGTTGCTCCAAAGCCACAGAGAAACCCTGTCTCGAAAAACAAAAAAAAAACAAAAACAAAAACAAAATATATATATGAAACCAGCTTTATTAACTTTATGCTCCACAGAGTTTTGGGTAGTCGGAATTCAAACCACCAACTATTAAAGACAAGGACCATGGGCCTGAAGTCAGATTTGAAAGCAATTTAGGTAGGATTAGAAGAAGATCATCTTGCCTTGGAAATCCTAGTGGAGAAAGCACCCCAATCTAAAGGTTATTAACTATGAGAGCTTTCTGGACATGGTGGCAAGTATGTATAATCTGTTGACAGGTTACAAGAATATCAAAGACACGGTATCAGTCGTGAAAAGCAAATCATCTAATCAGGAGTATAAGGTTGTAGAAAGTGTCATGTGTAAAACTGGGGACAGCTGACACATTAAGAATTGGCGTGTTTAGACTAGGGGTAATGATGTATATCCATTAATCCCAGTCAGTATTCTAGAGGCAGAGGCAGGTGGATCTCTATGAGTTCCAGGCCAGTCAGAGCTGCATAGTCAACCCTGCCTCAAAAAAAAAGTGAACTGAGTGTTTGGTATTCAGGCCAACACTTCATTCCAAGGCTAGCTAGCAGTTGCAGAAAGAAAATTTTCCAAGTAGGACCAACTAGGTGGCTCAGTGCTTGCCACACGAACTAGCCAGCTGAGTTCTATCCTTCATCCCCCATGAAGGCAGAAGGAGAGAACAGACTCCTGCAAGCTGCCCTCTGACCTCTACAGATGCCCTGAACACACATCCCCCACACACACACACATCATGCACACATACGCACAAGGATGATAAATTCAGACTTTACAAGAGGCAACTTTTCCAAAGGGAAGAGTTTCCAAAGAAGCTGGAGGGTTTAGTTGTTTATCATTCCTTATTCTTCGGGTCAAATTATAAACAGGTGCACACAGCCAGACCTAATTATGTACCTCTGCAAAGAGTAAAGCAAAATACAGAGTAGTATGTCTACTCAAGGAATAGAATTCCCATCACAGAGATGTGCAAAAAAAATTATACAGTAGAAATGTTGAAACAAATCAGTGAGCACATAAAATCTCTGAAAGGGTGACCTTGATATCTGGGAGCAAACCCCTCACCTGCTAACAATTTGCTCCATTACTCTCTTCCTTCTCTCTCTCTCTTTCTTTCTCTCTCTCTCTCTCTCTCTCTCTCTCTCTCTCCTCTTTCTTGCTCCATTTTTTTAAAGATAGAATTTTATGGTGCAGCCAGGTGGTGGTGGTGCACGCCTTTAATCCCCTTTAATCCCAGCACTCAGGAGGCAGAGGCAGGCGGATCTTTGTGAGTTCGAGGCCAGCCTGGTCTACAAAGGGAGTTCCAGGACAGGCTCCAAAGCTACAGAGAAACCCTGTCTCGAAAAAGAAAAAAAAAAGAATTTTATGGTGCAGTCCTGGCTGAATTGGTATTCATTATATACTGGCTACAAGCTCGCAGCAAGAGTCCTGCTTCAGCCTCCTGTGTTTTGGGATTCCATGTGTCTATCACTTTGCCTGATTTCTACTCTTCCATGAGTAGCTTTGGTCACAGTATTTCATGACAGCAACAGAACAGTAGCTAATAGCACATGTCCAGTGAGGAGTAGGGGGGAAATGTCTTCTCCAGTCATCAGAAATGGGTCCCCACTGCTCCTGGCCAAAAAGTCTTGGCTTCAGCCCTGTATATATCAAGATCTTCCCATAAAGCAGAAAAGCTGTTGCCAGTGTCCCAACCTCAGCACCCATCTGTGCTTACTCTGGGAAATCGGAAGAGTTTCTTCCCCAACATAGTCCTGGAAAGTCTGTCTATGAAGTGCTTAAAAAACTTGATCCCTGGACCAAAAGGTGGTCGCCTTTTCTATGAGCTTCATCTCCAGGATCGTACCAGCCAATGCTACACGCCTCAGTTCCACAAGGATTTGTGACCCAGGAGATCAGCGACATTGACCCACGTCATTCAGCTCCAAGACTACAAATAGTAAAGCTACAAGACCTGCCTCCAGGGTTGCTCAACCCATGGGACCTAGAAAAGATCTCCTGCACATTCTGTATTATCTCGAAGTAAGGATATCTGTGCCACAAGACAAAATGTTACCGGCAGGTGCCTAGCCACTGATAAGGATGTAGCTTCTTACGCCCAAGGTCCTAACATAATTTCTCTTTGTTCCTTAATTCTTGGAAAAAGTACTATCTTGGTCCTACGGTTTCAGAAAAGTAACCACCAGGCTGCACGCCCAAGCATCACCCACTGGCACACTGGACCTAGGGAAGTTTCCTTTCTCTCAAAACCTTGAGCCTGTTGCCGGTAAAGAAAACACACAAATGCATAGAACTCAATAGAAGAGCAGGTACATGAAAAAGAAAAGAAAGTAAAACTTAATTACAGCAAAACAGGTCAGGGAACCCTGATTGCTCTTCGAGCTGATGAGGGAGAGGGACTTGATCGGGGGAGGGGGAGGGAAATGGGAGGCGGTGGCGGGGAGGAGGCAGAAATCCTTAATAAATAAATAAATTTTTTAAAAAAATCTATGTTGCTATGCTTCATTTTATGTATATATTAGGAAACAACAGCAAATGTCTCTCACGGGGGAGGTTTAAGTATTCAGTTAAAAATAAAATGTAAAAGACTTTGAGGCAAAATAAATATTTAAAAAAAAAGAATTTCAGAACAATAAAAAAAAACACTATCAAATAGCAAAGACAATAAGCAAGGCAGAAAGGAATTAGGAATATATGTGAGATTAAAGAAACGTCCAGGCCATGACTGCCAGAAACCAGGCAGGTCAGGCTCCCAGGGACCTTTCCCATTCGGTTCCCTCAACCGGACACACCCTGCCCAACCACAGGCCACACCTACCAGAAGACCTGGTAGGCCTGGGGACATTACCTACCCTTTTGGTTCCCTGGAGTAGACACCCCCTGTAGTTCTTGTCCAGAAGACCAGGTATTCTACCCTCCACAGACCTCCTCTACTCTCTAGCTTCCAACAGACCCAATCCTTAGTTGTCCCTCCCACCCCTTACCCCTGTGTTCCAGTCCCCAATTTCAACATACATGCCCTGACTAAATACAGGCCTTAGCTGCCAAAAGACCAGGTAGATTGCCTGCCAACGGACTTTTGGTGCACCCCCTCTTCACTATCCACAGTCCTCAAACCCTTCTCAGGGCCATAGCCCCCCTCCCAACTCGGGCAGAGATTCCTTGCTGGATCAGAGGTCTCACCAGCTGGCCACAGGAACTCCAGGTAAACCACCCACCCACAAACCTTCTCCACTATCTCAGCGTCTCCCCCAAACACTATCCCCAGCCCCCACTCTCCATTTCATCACCACGTACTACCCTCCAGCTCAGGTAGAGACTCCCTCCCTGCTGGATCAGAAGTCACACAGGCCGCCAGAATTCCAGCCCCCATCTTGGGTGGAGATCCCCTGTTCAACCTTAGGCCAAAGACCAGAGAGGAAACAGAAACCAAGGAAGACAACACCCATTCAACAAAGACAAATCCAGAAACCAGCACCGAGACCTATAATCACCCCAAACCCAGGTGCCTAGATGCCATCATCAGAACACAATCAACCACAGCCAAGGCAATATGTCACCACCAGAGCCCAGAC
This sequence comes from Microtus ochrogaster, assembly GCF_000317375.1. Lineage (NCBI taxonomy): Eukaryota > Metazoa > Chordata > Mammalia > Rodentia > Cricetidae > Microtus > Microtus ochrogaster. Next base: position 8,409,018 of record NC_022023.1, read on the forward strand.
ATTCTACCATAGCAAGCTCTGAATATTCCAACACAGCTGAAGCACAAGAAAAGACCTCAAGACCAACTGTATGAAGATGATAGAGGTCACTAAAAAAGTGAATAAATCCATTAAAGGAATCAAGGAAAAGACCAAAAGAAGTGCAGGAAATGAGTAAATCCCTTAAAGAAAGCCAAGAAAAAACACAGTTGAAGGAAACAAATAAATCTGTTCAAGACCTTAAAGGGGGAAACAGAAGCAATAAAAAAAAAAAAACCACACACACAAAAATGAAGGAATTCTGGAAATGGAAAATCCAAGTAAGTGAACAAGACCTACGGATGCAAGTATCAACAAGAGAACACAGGAAAAAAAAAAAAAAAACAAGAGAACACAGGAGATGGAAGAGAGAATTTTAGGCATTGAAGACATGAGGGAAGAAACAGATACATCAGTCAAAGAAAATATTAAATCTAAAATTTTCCTGACACAAACAGAAAATCTGAGTCACTATGAAAAGACCAAGCCTTAGAATAATAAGAATAGAAGAAGAATTCCAGCCCAAAGGCCCAGAAAGTATTTTCAACAAAATTGTAGAAAATATCCCTAATCTAAGGAAGAAGATGCCTATAAAGATACAAGAAGCATACAGAACACCAAGTAGATTGGACCAGAAAAGGAAATCTGCTCACCTCATAATAATCAAAACACTAAACATACAGAACAAAGAAAGAATACTAAAAGCTGCAAGAAAAAAAATATATACATATGTATGTGTGTTTTATATACATATATGTATACATATATGTGTGTATTTTTAGACTTATTAGAATTATACCTGACTTCTCAATGGAGACTCTAAAAACCAAAAAAGCCTGGACAGTTATCCTGAAGACTCTAAGAGACCACAGATACCAGCCCAGAATACCATACCCAGCAAACTTTCAATCACCCTAGACGAAGAAAACAAGATATTCTATAATAAAGTCAAATTTAAACAATATCTATCTACAAATTCAGCCACATAGAATATACTAGAAAGAAAACTTCAACCCAAGGAGGTTAACTACACCCATGAAGACACAGGAAATAAACCTTACACCAACAAAACCAAAAGAAGGGAAGCATGCACGCACACACCATCACCACCACCAAAAACAACAACAATAATAAAATAAGAATTAACAATCATTGGTTATTGATATCTCTCAAAATCAATGGACTCACTGGGCAGTGGTGGCACATGCCTTTAATCCCAGCACTAGGGAGGCAGAGGCAGGCAGATCTCTGTGAGTTGGGGGCCAGCCTGGACTACAAGAGATAGTTCCAGGACAGGCTCCAAAGCTATAGAGAAACCCTATCTCAAAAAAAAAAAAAACAATAAATAAAATAATCAATGAACTCTCTTTCCCAGTAAAAAGACACAGACTAACAGAGAGGATGAGAAAAAAAGTGTCTTTCCTTCTGCTACATACAAGAAACATACCTCAACACCAAAGATAGAGTAAAGGGTTGGAAATAGATTTCCAAACAAATGGACCTAAGAAGCAAGCTGGTGTAGCCATTCTAATAGCTAACAAAATGGATCAAACCAAAACTACTCCAAAAAAGATGGGGAAGGTCACTTCATACTCAAAGGGAAAGACCCACCAAGTTGATGTTTCAATTCTTTTAAAAAAAAAAATCAATCTTTTTTTATTTTGGGGTTTTTGAGACAAGGTTTCTCTGTGTAGCTTCACAGCCTTTCCTGGACTCCCTCTGTAAACCAATTTGAGTCTAGGATGTTTCAATTCTTAACATCTGTGTCCCAAACACAAGAGAAACCAAAACTAAAAGAAACATTACTAAACCTTAAGCCACACACTGACCCTCACACATTGAAAGTGGGAGATACCCCATTCTCAGCAATAGACAAGTCATCCAGACAGATACTGAAGCTTTAACAGACATTATAAGCCAAGTGGACCTAACAGATATCTCCAGAACATTTCACTCAAACACAAAAGAATTTATCTTCTTCTCAGCACCTCACAGAGCTTCCTCCAAAATTGACCAGATGCTCAATTACAAAGCAAGTCTTATATCAACAAAAATATCAAGAAAAACAAAGCAACCAAGCCCATGCATCCTATCAGACCACCTTGGACTAAAGTTGGGTATCAAGAAGAACAGAAAAAATAGAAAGATTACAAATCATGGAAACTGTACAACTGTCTACTAAATTAAAATAGAATCAAGACAGTAATAAAGAAAAATTTTTTTTTTTTTTGGTTTTCCAGACAGGGTTTCTCTGTGGTTTTGGAGCCTGTCCTGGCACTAGCTCTGTAGAGCAGGCTGGTCTCGAACTCACAGAGATCCGCCTGCCTCTGCCTCCCGAGTGCTGGGATTAAAG
>NC_022023.1:8411488-8416603 GCF_000317375.1 Microtus ochrogaster
GCTCTGTAGAGCAGGCTGGTCTCGAACTCACAGAGATCCGCCTGCCTCTGCCTCCCGAGTGCTGGGATTAAAGGCGTGCGCCACCATCGCCCGGCAGTAATAAAGAAAAATTAAAGATGTCCTAGGATTCAATGAAATGAATACATAATATACCCAAACTTATAGGACAGAATGAAAATAGTGCTAAGAGGAAGTTCATAGCACTAAATGCCTATATAAAAAATGAAGATCTCATACTAGCAACTTAAAAGCACACTTGATAGCTTTAAAGCAAAAAGAAGCAAGCATACCTAAGAGGAGTAGATGGCAGGAAATAATTAAACTGGGGGCTAAAATCAATAAAATAGTAACAAAGAAAACAATACAAGGGATCAATGAAATGAAGAATTTGTTCTTTGAGAAAAATCAACAAGATAGACAAACCCTCATCCAAACTAAAAGACAGAGAGAGAATATGCAAATTAACAAAATCAAAAAGGGGGGAACCTAACAACAGACATCAAGGAAGTCCAAAGCATCATTAGGTCAGAAAACCTGTACTCAACAATATTGGAAAACCTAAAATAAATGGATACATTTTTCTCGATCGATACCACTTACAAAGCTAAATCAAGATCAGAAAAAGGACTTAAACAGACCTATAAACCCTATGAAAATAAAAATGGTCATTGAAAGTCACCCAGCCAAATAATGCTCAGAGCCAGATGGATTTAGCACAGAATTCTACCAAACTTTTAAAAAACGAGTTAACTACAATACTCCTCAAATGCGTTCACAAAATAGAAACAAAAAGAATATTGCCAAATTCATTTTAGGAGGCCACAGTCTCCCTGACACCCAAACCAGACAAATATTTCACAAGAAAGAATTACAAACTAATTTCCCTTTTGAATATAGATGCCAAAACACTCAACCAAATACTCACAAACCAATCCAAAAGGATCATTCACCACGAACAAGTAGGCGTCATTCCAGAGAGGCAGGAATGGTTCAAGATATGAAAATTTGTCAATGTAATCCACAATATAAACAAACCGAAAGAATAAAAACCACATTATTATCTCATAAGGATCTGAAATAGCCCTTGACAAATCCAACACCCCTTCATGATAAAAGTCTTGGAAAGATTAGAGATACAAGGAATATATTCAAACACAGTAAAGGCAATTTACAGCAAGTCTATACCCAACATCAAATTAAACAGAGAGAAACTTCCAGCAATTCCACTAAAATCAGGATCAAGACAAGACTTTCCACTCTCTTCATATTCAACATAGTACTTGAAATTCTAGCCAGAGCAAAAAGACAACTGAAGGAGATCAAAGAAATACAAATCGGAAAAGAAGAAGTCAAAAAGAGTCATTATTTGTAGATGATATGGGAGTACACAGAAGCAACCAAAAAAAAAAATCTACCAGGAAACTCCTCTAGCTAATAAACACCTTCATTGAAGTACTAAATACAAGAGTAAGTATTTAAAAAATCAATAGCCGTTCTATATACAAATGACAAACAGACTGAAGAAAAAAATCAGGTAAACAATACCCTTCACAATAGCTACAAACAATATAAAATACCCTGACCAAATAAGTGAAAGACTTGTATGACAAAAGCACTTCAAATCTTTGAATAAAAAATTGAAAAAGATATTAGAAGATGTAAAGATCTTCCATGCTCATGGATCAGTAAAATAAACACAGTAAAAATGACCATCCCACTAAAAGCAATCTATAGATTCAACACAATCCCCATCAAAATCCCAACACAAGTCGTTACAGAACTTGAGAGGACAATACTCAATTTCATATGAAAAAAAAAAAACCAGGATAGCTAGAACAATCCTTAACAATAAAAGAACTTCCAGAGGTATCACTATCCCTGATTGCAAGGTGTATGCCAGAGCTACCATAATAAAAAACTGTATAGTATTGGCATAAAATAAACATGTTGATCTATGTATTCAAATCAAAGACCCAGATGTAAATCCACAAAGCTATGGACACCTGATTTTTGATACAGAAGTCAGAAATACACAATGGGGGGGGGGGGTAAGCATCTTCAACAAATGGTGCTGGTCTAACTGGATGTTTGCATGTGTAGCAGAATATAGATTGATCCATATTTATCACCCTGCACAAAACTCAAACCCAAGTTAACCAAAGACCTCAACTTAAATCAGACACATTGAACTAACAAAAGATAAACTGGGGAACAGCCTTTAACACAACAGCACAGGAGACAAGTTTCCTGAACTGATAGCGTGAACACTAAGATCAACCCTTAATGAAGGGGAGCTCATGAAACAGAAATGCTTCTATAAGGCAAAGTATACCATCAGCAGGGCAAAACGTCAACCTGCAGGATGGGAAAAGATTTTCACCAACTCTACATCTGATAGAGGGTTAATATCCAAAATATATAAAGAACTCAAGAAACTAGGCATCAACAAACAATCCAATTGCAAAATGGGGCCCGGATCTAAACAAAGTTCTCAATAGAGGTAACTCAAATAGCTGAGAAACACTTAAAGAGTCAACATCATTAGCCATCATGTTACACTTGAATGTAAATGGATACAATTTACCAATCAAAACATATAGACTGGCTAAAATGTTGTTTTGCTTTTGTTTGTTTCTCAAGATAGGGTTTCTCTGTGTAACAGCCCTAGCTGTTCTGGAGCTCACTTTGTAGATCAGGCTGGCCTCAAACTCACAGAAGTCCATCTGCCTCTGTCTCCTGAGTGCTAGGATTAAAGGCATGTGTCACCACAGTCAGCCTAAATAATTTTTTAAAATATTTATTTATTATGCATACAATATTCTGTCTGTGTATACACCTGCAGGCCAGAAGAGGGCACCAGACCTCATTACAGATGGTTGTGAGCCAGCATGTGGTTGCTGGGAATTGAACTCAGGACCTTTGGAAGAGTGGGCAATAGCTCTTAACCACTGAGCCATCTCTCCAGCCTAAATAATTTTTAAAACCCTAAACATATAATACCTGTAAGAACTTACTTCACTAGGAAATATACTGGAAAATTTTAAAGCAAAGGATCAGGAAATGATACCAAACACAAAGGGAAACCCGAAGTCAAGAGGAATGGGCATGTTCCTATTACAAGCACACTAAAAATCAAAAGTACATAAATAAAGGGGGTCATTATATATTGATAAAAGAATCAATTCAACAAGATGATGTACTATTTACTTAAAAAATATGTACCCACCATGACACCATTAAATAAATATTATTCGATCCAAAGGGAAAGCTAGAATCTAACATGTCAATACTTGATATCATACAACTTTTCCTAGGTAGACATGAACCTAAATTTATTTGCCCTGGGCAGGACACTTGACTTCACCACATCTAGTTAGGTGGAGCAGTGAGTTTATTGGGGTCACTTGCAGGAGTTTGGGTGACACTCAAGCAGCTTCCCACCCAGGCGGAGGTGACATCTCACAAAAGCCCCAGAAGCTTCCTGCACCCCTTCCCCGTGGCTCGACTAATTTAGAACCATTTTCTCTCTCCAGTACTTGTCTACTGATTTTTGAACTTCAGGCATGGATCATGTAAATCATTTCATTTTCAGGAGTTTCCTAGGCCTTGTAAGTTTTGCTTACTTCCTGAGCCTCCTTCATGCCTCCAGAGGGAATGTTTCAGTTCTGAGGAAATGACTAACCAATTAATAGAGTCATTCACCCAGAAAATAACAATAGTTGCAAAATTTTAGGAATACATTTCACCAAAAGTAAAAGAGCTTTCTAATGAAAAGCATAAAACACTGACCAGAGAAATTATAGGGACACACACAAATGGAACATTATTCCATATTCAACGAGAAGAAGTAATACCACGATGATCATACTATCCAAAGTGACCTACAGAGGCATCGCAATTCTCACCAGAATATCCATGATACTCTCCACAGATATAAAATGAAAAAAAATCCAAATCTAAAATTCATATGTAACTGCAAAAGACCCAAATAACCAAAGTGATCCTGAAGGAGGGTAAATACTAAGAAATCCAACACCTGTCTTCAAACAACCTTCGAAGTTATCATTGTAATAGCATGGCGTTCATAGAAAAACAGGCACATGGAACAGAATGGAGAACCCAAAAATCAACCCATGTTTACACAACCAACTGATTTTTTTCATTTTAACACACATTGAACTTTACTTTGTACATTTCTTTGCACGTGTGCACGGGTACCGTGGTTTAAACATAGAGGTTGGAGAAAAAACTGGCAGGCACAAAGACAGGTGAAAACAGTTAAAGTGGATCATGCCAAGCTCAGACATTTCTGTACCACAAAAGGAGAAAAAAGAAGAATTGAGACAAAATGGGGGAAAACATTTGTGTACTATTCAAGGGATCGGTATACCCAAATTATCTAAGAAACTCAAAAAAGTGAACAACTAAAAAAAAAATAGCCGGGTGGTGGATGAGCACACCTTTAATCCCAGCACTCGGAAAGTAGAATCAGGTGGACCTCTAAGAGTTCAAGGCCAGCCTGATGTACAAAGCGAGTTCCAGGACCGCCAAGACTGTTATACAGAGAAACCCTGTCTCAAAAAATGAACCAAAAAATACACAAATACAAATAATACAATTAAAAAATTGGCTTAAGATCTGAATAAGTAAGTTTCAAAAAAAGATACAAAAATGTTTTTAACAAGTATATGGAAAAATGTTCAATCTCATAAATTATTGAAAGAAATCAAATTACAACCAGAATGCAAATCAGGTCAAATGCTTTAGGAGCTAAGACTGTGATTGTAGTTAATTGCTTTTACTCTTTTACTCTTTTGGGGGTCCCACCACCCAGCTCCCAGATAAATCACACAGTCTTATTCTTACTTATAAATGTCATGCCTTACCTTGGCTTCTTTCTTGCCAGCTTTTCTTAAATTATCCTGTCTCTCTTTTGCGTCCGGGCTTTTATCTTTCTCTGGTTCTGTCTACCTTTCTTTACTTCTTACTCTGTGGCTTGCTCTGTGGCTGGAAGGCGGCGCCCTTGAGCTCTCCTCCTTCTCTCTCTCCTAGATCCTCTTTCTCCCAGATTTCTCCCTCTATTTACTCTCTTTGTCTGCCAGACTAGGGACGCAC